>NC_090650.1:431509575-431662075 GCF_040937935.1 Hyperolius riggenbachi
CTGCACACTCCCCCTCTGCTCTCTCTCCCAGTCTGAAGCCACACCTCCCTACTTAAGACATGATACAGCCACAAGACATGCAGTAAAACATCCAGCCAATGCAGAATGATTTATATAAATACATATGGACAGCCCTATAGATGACTTCATGAAATACAGTATATAATATTTTCTACTTAGTATGAAAGGGCATATTTATTGTTGTGTGTTCAGGTTTTTTTTTAGTTTGTTTTTTTATAGGTCGCTCTTATTAGAGATTAATTTACAAACTTTATAGTGTAGCTAACTTCCTTGTTGATTGCACGTATTTCTGCGTTATAATACTGATTTCCCCTTTGAATTCATGTAAGGTCAAACTTAATTGTTTAATCAACGCAGTAATTTGTTTATGCCCAAACTAGCTACCTCTATTAGCATAGCAATCGGGACCTGACTAGTTTAAGGATGTGCCATTGCTGATATTAATGTAATAATTAAAGTGAACCAGAGACGAAGCACCTTCATGTATTTTACCATATATGTCAGTGGGAACATTAGAGAAAACACCTACCCTGCTGTCTGTCAGCCCTGATAAAATCCCTGACTGAGCATTCAGTCTGGCTTTGCTATAATGACTCAGATATAATGATTCCTGAGCAGAGCCACAAGGGGGCAGGCTTGGGCTTGAAAAGACACCAGAGAACACAGACTCAGCTATAAAAATTCCTGAGCAAAGCCAGACTGAATGCTCAGTCGGGGATTTTATCAGGGCTGATTAAAAGCAAGCTGAACAGTTAAAAATGAAACAGAGAGCAGGGTAGGTGTTTTCTCTAATGTTCCCACTGATATATATGGTAAAATACATGAGGGTGCTTCGTCTCTGGTTCCCTTTAAACACGTTGTTGTTTCTTGGATACCTCAGGCTGGGGTCACACATTGCAGGCATGTCATTCTGCACGGTGTGCTCCCAGCCTCAAAAATGCGCAATGCACAGCAGAATACACATTGTGCGTTAGAATATAAGGGGGAGCAATAGATACAGTGTGCCTGTTGTGGGGCCCATTGATCTTTTTTCAGAATACTGTGATAAATACATGATTGGATGTGTTGAAAAAAAAATCAGAATGAGCAATAAGAAAATTGAATGTTTTGTTTTTTTTCAATAATTTTCCTTATTTGATCAAGCGGAAAAACTGATTTTACAGTATTTCTCTTGTCAAAAACTAAATGTGAGAGGGGAGATAACAAGCTTCCCTCTTGTTGGCAAGGTACCAAATAGAGCCCGGCTGACTGAGATAAGATTTATTACAGCAGAAACATTTCTGAATATACTGTAATGCTTGCAATGCAGGGTCAGCTTGTAGGCAGCATAGTAAACACAGAGCTGTGGGTAATATTTGATTTCATGGCTGACAATCCAGCTTTTAAAATAATCAGTTTATTATACAGACTTTGCAGTGCCTGTCAAGTTTAGCTGACTCCCCATGTCTAGACATAGTTAAATCACCATACTATTTTGTATTCTCCTTTAAAGTCCTGCGAGTCCAAATTTAATCATTTAATCAACCCAGTAATTTGTTTATGCCTAAACTGGCCACCCCAATTAGCATAACAATCGGGACCTGACGAGCATAACAATATGTGACTGCTGCAATTAATGTACTAATTAAGCTCAGGTTTTTTTTCTAAGTTTCATTTTCTATGTCTCATGGTCCTGAAGACAGGTGCAGTACTCTGGAAAATAGAGTGGGGGCATAGTGATAGCTAAAGTATGGCTGGTATGGGGCCTGGAGCAAGTTTGACCTTGAAGGTGCTCATACATCTATAGACTCAATGGCTGATTAACTATTCAATTCGATAATTGAAAAATCGGTGCCGCCAAGTGCCAATTTTATTAATCATATTGTTTGATCCACAATTAGCCTGCACATAATCATCTATCTTTACTACTGGCAGACAGGAAAAAACAGACAGCACCAACTGTCATTATCTGTAACCACACCCCCTAACCATGTGATAGGCTAAAACATTTTTTTTTATAGATATACAAATGCACAGAGGGACATAATGGATGCTTTTGCAGCTGGAAACAGTTTCCCACAATGCAACAAGGCTCACAGACAGGAGACTGTCAGGACCTAGGTCCTGACATCACACTGAGGGAGGGGTTTCACCACAATATTAGCCATACAGACGTCCCTGATGATCTATTTGAGTAAAGGTAAAGATTTCTTGAGGAAAAGGGGGTGTCAGCTACTGATTGGGATGAAGTTCAATCCTCGGTTACAGGACCTCTTTAACCACTTGCCGACCGCGCACTCATAACGCGCGTCGGCAAAGTGGTAGCTGCAAGGCTGCAGGCTAATAAGGAAACAGCCGCTCGCGGCTGCTTCCTGTCAATTCACGGAGGGGGACTCCGTGAATAGGCTGTGGGCCGCCGATCGCAGCTCGCAGGCTAAATGTAAACACAAGCGGAAATAATCCGCTTTGTTTACATTTTTACAACGCTGCTAACAGTAGCAGCGTTGTACTAGATCAGCAATCCGCGGCCAATCAGCGGCCTGGGATCGCTGTCACATGACAGGCAGGAGCCTGTTAGAGGCTGCACAGGACAGATCCGTTCCTGTGCAGCCTCGGATCTCCGGGGAAGGGAGGGAGGAGAGGGAGAATTCTGCGGTGGAGGGGGCTTTGAGGTTCCCCCCCCCCCCCGCCAGCCACACGCAGGCAGGAGCGATCAGACCCCCCCAGCACATCATCCCCCTAGTGGGGAAAGAAGGGGGGCGATCTGGTCGCTCTGCCTGGTATTTGATCTGTGCTGGGGGCTGTAGAGCCCACCCAGCACAGATCTTAGAAATCAGTGCTGGTCCTTAAGGGGGGGGGGGGGTAAAGGCTGAGTCCTGAAGTGGTTAAAGCGCATCAGAGATGAAAAACTAACTATAACAAGTAACTTGTCTATATATCTTATCTAAAGTTTAGATAGTTTATTATTATTATTATTATTATTATTTAGTATTTATATAGCACCGACATCTATCTGCAAACAGCTTCAACAGTATATGATTACTTCTTCCTGTGATAGAATGACAGCCGCCACGTTTTGCTTGTGATCATTACACAGGCAAGCTGCTCTGCATCTCCACCCCCTCAGCCTGTGAAAACTTCACTCCCCTCTTCTCCTCCTCCCCTCTGCCTCTGAAATCTCTGGCTAGTAAGTTCCTCCTCCTCCTCCCCAGACTGAGCTCCCATAAGCCATTGCTACATGGATCTCAGAGTGCCTTGGCACTGGAGGAGCTGTGGGCGAGGCTTGTTTAGTTTATAGGGAATTGGGGTATTAAAACAAAAAAGTATTTGGCTTGAGGAATGCCCTATAAACCATATGTAAGGAATATAATTATGCAATGAGTAAAAGTGTATCTTCGATCCACTGTAAGGTAAGCTGGTGCTCTATTGAAGGCATATTTAAAAAAATAAATAAAAAATACAGCTATCTTTTATGGTCGGAAAAGTGTACTTAAACACCTTGGAGAATTCTTCTTCTCCCGGCTGCGGTGAGGAAGTCATCCTCATCGTTTATACACAAGTGCGCAGCGCTGCGGATTCGTGGCAGGCGGGTAATCATTCAGCTGTCGACGAGACTGAGAACCCATCTCAAGCTTTTGCATATTCGCCCAGCTAAAAATATAGGGAAAGAAAATCATTTATATTTTATTATTTTGAAAATGATTCCCCGATCTCCCAGGAGTCGATAATATGCCTTAAAGACATCACACAACGCGCTTCCTGCGGTTTCCTGTGACTGACAGGCGCGGGCGGAGGTCCCCGATGGGCCCATAATAATATTTGTGAATGAGAGGCCCACTGAGCTGCCGAGACAGCGGTGATGGAGGCAGCAGCGCCGGGGCACTATATTGCTACCACAAGGTTTTACAGGGAAATATTAAGAATAGGCTGTTTTATTGACTTTTCTGAGAAGAGCAATCACTGTATGGAGAAACAGTGGCGAAAATCATTTACAGTGAACCTAAATGAACTCAGAAGGGATAGTTCCATATATAACTTATGCAGGGCAGTTTCTAGGCTAAATTGCACCCAGGGTGAGGGTGTAAAAAGTGCATTCTCATTCCGGAGAGGGGATGTCTCTGGATGTTGGAGAGGCTTCCTTCCTCCTCCTCCACCGGCTTATTCCAGCTCTGGGAACCCTGAAAAATCACAAGCGCACTAGCACAGACCTGCTTGGGGTTTGGCGGGAAAAGTCAAGTCTGATCGTCAGGGCTGGCCATTAACAAAAAGGAGGTAATGGCCCCAGGGCCCCCAACTGCTGATGGGACCCGCACCCTGCTAGATCTCCAGGGGGTCTCCTACCACACGGCTCCTAAGTACCAGGACCCCGCATGATGCATGGCTCCATTGTAGTAACTCACCTGTACCGGCGCTCTGCTCCATCCGTGCGCCTTCTTCATCCCCGCTGCATGTCTCTTCTCCAGGAGGCGTGGTTAGAGGTGTGGCAGGGGTGTGTCTTACAGTGTTTTTTTATGTCAAAAAGTTGTGAGGTATGGGATTGCCCGGCAGGGATGAACTCCGTATGAAATCCGAATGAGTTTCATTTGGATTTCATCCAGATAGTTAATGAACCGGACGGGGCGGGCGTGGGAGGTTAACATATCTGCCCTCCGTCTTCTTTAATGTGTCCCATGTCGCGTCTCACGCTGCGTTCCAAGCCGCGTCACGTGACTACTACACTTCCCACTTCAACCCGGAAGGAGGAAGTGTGGTGGTCACATGACCGCGGCTTGGAACGCAGCGTGCGACGTGACGTGGTACACATTAAAGAAGACGCCTGCTGGGTAAGCTTAACTATCCCTCACCCGCCCATCAGGTGCACTAATTATCTGGCCCACTGGATTTCATCCAAATAATAGGATAACAGAAGCACCTACAGGATAACAACACTAAAAGAACTTAAAAACTGATCTTGGTAATAGAGGAGGCAGTGGTGGACTTACCTCCTCCAAGCAGAACATACGACTGTTGATTTTCAGTCAAAACAATTTTATTGGATTGTAATGATCTGCTCAGCTGCCTGTGCAGGCAAGCAGCTTTTTGACCATTGTTCAGGTCTGCATTCTGCAGGTCTCTGGAAGAGAGACCTTTTGTCAGTTTTGCAGCTTGCTTCTGCTGAGGAATTTGCATGCGTTTGTCATGCAGATTGCCTAGCCACATCCTTTGTGGGCTTGCTTTGTATATACCATGTGATATCACAGACCTTCGCTGGTCATAAGGAGTCTTCCTGTGAAACACTCTGGAGAGTGTCAGCCTTGCTCATTGTTTGAAGGATTAGCTTAAGAGTAATTCTTGGGACTGCACTCGGCAGGTTTCCCTAGTGCAGTTAGGATTGCTTATCTGTTTTGTTTGTCTGTTGCGATTGTCCTGTCCCAGCGGTGGTCGACAGGAGGTCGTTCTGATCTTTGTTCTTGGAGTATAGCTGGAGCAGCGGTTGCTAGCAGCTATCTCCTGTATCTGTCTTGCCTGGATCGCACTCGCCTTTCGCTAGTGCTGTGGATCCTTCTGTTCTGCCTTCCTGGATCGCACTCGCCTTGCGCTAGTGCTGCTGTGGATGCTTCTGGTCTGCTACTCTGTTCTGTCTTCCTGGATCGCACTCGCTTTGCGCTAGTGCTGTGGATCCTTCTGTTCTGTCTGCCTGGATCGCACTCGCTTCGCGCTAGTGCTGTGGATCCTTCTGTTCTGTCTCCCTGGATCGCACTGGCCTCTTTTCGCTAGTGCTGTGGATCCTATCTCTCGCTTGTCCCTGTTTTCGTGTTTCTGTCTTGTCAGCTACGAATGCTTGCTGGAGGCTCGGTGAGGCAACCGTTAAGCAAGCGTTCGCGTCCTCTGTTTCATGTTTGTTTGTCTGTGGTTAGTTAGGCGTGCTTGTCTCTATTGTGCTTATCACGTGGAGACCGCGCATGAACGCGTGCACTGTTGCGAATGAGTGCGGTGTTCGCGTTTAGCTAGCGTTTGTTATTTTCCTTATCTCCTCATTGTATGATTTGCTGTGCCTTTGCTACTCTCGTGCTCTGCCTTGCTGTAACCTTGTGTCACGTCTGGCGATCGCACCTCTCATGATCGCGTTCCTACTTCATATCTGCTGTGGTGTATGCACTGTCGCGGGTTGGCGACTAGTTTGGTGCACACACATACAATCTGTCTCTGTGCTCATTCTCAATCGCCTCTCTTGCGATTGCGTTCCGTCCCTTCGTGCAATTCCTGTCTGGCGTGTGTGGTAGGGCAGAGGAGCTGTTCCTCTGCACTCCACAGCTCCCCCTGTCGACAGGAATTTCCCTCTACAGGTGCATTGGATCTTCTGCTGGGTTTCCGCAAATTATACGCTTGTGGAGGATTTCCGCAGTGTCAGCGCACACGTCTTGTGCGCTGATCACGGAGAGAATTGCACAATCGTTCCATGGATACTCCAAATAAAGTGCAACGCGTTTCGCGGGGTACAAACCCGCTTCATCAGGCAATAACAGATAGGAGTAAATAGCATCTGCCAGTATCATCAACGCTGAGCAGCTCTGTTTTCATCCAAAGCTCATCCCTGCTGCCCAGGTGAGATTAACCAGCAGGAGACATTTTATATCTCAGAGTAGACAGAGAAAGGACAGCCGCTCAAGGATTCTTCCCCGGAACAGAAGGAGAATCGGGAATTCGGTTTATCGTAGACTCCTTACCTGGAACAGTAATACCAGTGAGATAGAATGCAGAATGGTGAGGGGGAGGACTGATACAGTCAGGAAATAGATCTTTGAACTGAGGATGCTGAAGAGATTCTTGTCAAGTTATCTGTCTCCCCATTTCCCATAATCCCCCGGGATAATGATCACCTGCGCTAAAAGAAGCTATTATCAATTAAACAGTTGTTATTTTATACATTTAGGGTGGCTTTGGCTTCACAGTTATCCCAGCAATATCTTGACATATTTTTCTGCCATTTTTTTATGTTTACGATTTCACATTTTGAGATTTTTTTGCATCCAATTTTTTTTTTGTTCACGAGTTTATGTGAATCTTCGCTTCATGATTTTTCCTGTGCAAAACAATGAAGTTAATTTACATGAAATTGTATTTAATGAACTGCACATTCGCATGCGAAATTTCAGGGTTGGAATGCAACTGCGTCTAGGGCCCGCTACAGATCACAAATCACTGTTTTTGAGAGCAGTATAGCCACTGAAACAGAGCCATTTCCAGCGCGACATCACTCGGAAAAATGCTGAAGGTGCAGCAATTGCAATTTCAGCAAATTGCAGTCGCTCCTGTGGAATAGGCTTTTGCTGCTGTAGAATAGGCCAGGGGACAAGCAATAGGGGGTGCAGAGGTTACGACCACACCGGGGCCCTCCCTCAACCAGTATTACCTCTTTATTGGTCCTGTGCTGGTAATAAGGGGCGTAACAATAGACCCTGCAAGGGATGCAGCCGCAGGGGGCCCCAGAAGCTTCAGGGGGGCCCGTGGGAGGAGATGTTTCTTTTCCCTGTCCTGAGAGACTGACAACTAAGGGCGGAGAGAACAAGCTTTCTGCTATCTGCACAATTATTCTAATGACTACATCTGCTCAGCCACTTATAAAGAATCATACAAAGTTTTACAGGCAAAGATTTGTAGACAATCCCTATTCAGAGTGCAGCAGGCTCTTGTGTGGAGCACCCAGCCCCCAAGCTCTTTACTTCTCCCCAAGTGCTGTGTACTGTAGTGATGCTGTTTGTGTGAAAACATGCATGTTTTATCACAGAAGCTAATGTAATTGATAGAGAAAGTGCTGTCTATTTTTATTTGCATGGGGAAAACACATCCAAGTGTGCCCTAGCCAATTGAATAACATTGGTTCTCAGTTTGCCTGTGCAGAAAGTGAGGGGGGGGAGGGGCATCCAGTTTCGCAGGGGGGTCCAGTGATTTCTGGTTACGCCCCTGCGGGTAATAATCACTTCTATAAATGTGTTGAATTATAATAATCATTAGCAAGCTGTTCCCCATTCCCTTCTTGCACCTCTGACACTGTAGCTGTCCTTGGCAGGTTTTGGTGCGCCATATCAATTGTTATGTATAGAGTGCTTGGGGGGCCCAGTATATAACTTGCAACAGGGCCCATAGCTTCTTAGCTACACCCAGTGGCGTAGCTAAGGAGCTGTGGGCCCCGATGCCAGTTTTACAATGGGGCCCCCAAGCACTTTATGTATAACAATTGATACGGCACACCAAAACCTGCCAATGGCAACTACAGTGTCAGAGGTGTAAGAAGGGGATGGGGAACAGTTTGCAAATGATTACCACTATTCATAGTATCTATAGAAGTGATTATTATGAGCACAGGACCAATAGAGAGCTAATACTGTAGTTGAGGAAGGGCCCTTCGGGGCCCCTCTGGCCCAAGGGCCCCGATGCGGTCGCAACCTCTGCAACCCCTATTGCTACGCCCCTGGCTACACCACAGGAATAGTCTTTTGCTGCAGTGGAGTAGGCTTTTGTAATCGCTGGCAATTCCTAGAAAGCAAAAATCGCCGCTAAAACATCTTTAGTCGGACCCCGGCCTACGGCTGCCTTTACACTTATCCCTGCGATTTCCAACCGCATTTTTACTATTTGCGTTTTTTTGCATCCGATTCTTCTTTTTCTGTTCGTGTTTTAGGCCGTTTCCCCCTCTTCCGTATTTTGCTGCGTTGTGAAGCAGAGCTCAATGCGACGGGATCCGTTTACATAGACTGCACTGTCTGATGTCCTCATCCAGGCATTGCTGAATCGTAACGCCTGGATGGCCATGAAAATACGCAAGCATATTGCGAACTCCACTGTAATGAATGCAATCTCATATTACCCAAAAATCGCATCGTAACAGAAGTGCTGTGCTTTTCCGATGCGTTTAGGAGGGGAAGGGCCCTTATGCAAATTTTTGCAATCCGAATTTTACATGCATACCGATTAAAATTAATTTACTTGAAATTGTATGTCATTAACGTCACATTTGCATGTGAAATTTGCATTTGGAAAAAAAGAAGTACATATGTAAGCAGCATTCCCTCTGATTATTGTGAGAAAATGAAAGTTTTTTTCAAATGCGTTTTCCACATTATAAGCCCTATTGCTGAATATGCAGTGTTTCCCTGCGTCCGAGTCATTTTCCCGCATTCCGTCAGTAGGCATGCCGGTGTGATTCGGACAGAATGCTCTAATTTTCTGTAGCGATTCGGCTGCGGCTTTGCAGAAGCGCAAATTGCTGCGTCCGATTCAAAAACTAACTCGCCAACCAGTGGTAAAAGGCCCTAAAATGTGTGCTTGTATGCATTTTGTTTTCTGCATGTAATGAAAGTGAATGGAAATTTGCATGCCATGCGCAAATTTATGCTGCAAGAAGCTCTTTTTTCACACTTGCAAAAGCACAAATGTAATTTCATGAATGTTAGCAGGAGTGTTTTTCTCTGTTACACGTTCGCAATTCTCGTGCAAATTTTAATAAGCGTGAAACCCTGCTGTAGGAAGTTTTTTTCTGCAAAAAAAAAGTTAACACAGCAGCTTAAAAAAGAGAACCAGAGACGAAGCACCCTCATGTATTTTACTACATTTATCAGTGGGAACATGACAGTAAACACCTACCCTGCTTTTAGTTTCATTCTTATGTGTTTAATTAGTCTATTATCAACTGGGATAAGAATCCCCGACTGGCTCAGTCTAGGTTTGACCTGGAATCATTATAGCTGAGTCACACTTCTGTGGAGTATTTTCAAGTCCAAGCCTGTCCCCTCCTGGCTCAGCTTTCCTGCTTTGCATACTGAGAGCTCTGATGACATGGGAGGGGCTGCTTTTGCTGAGAGAGAAGCTCTGAAACAGACAAGTGTGGCTGCAATATGATCTGTGTGCTCTGTGTGCACTCTTCATAGATAATGATGATGACTGCAGTTTCATTCGTATTAGAGACACTTCCTACAGGCAGCTGCACATCATACCAAAATGAAAGCACACAGATGAAAGGCTGCAGCAGCCTTTCTCATATAGCCTAAATAGCAGCCTAGTCTCATATAACCTAGACAGCACATCCAGAACAACTCATAACCCGGAAGCAGAAGGGATATGAGCCGGCGGCCATATTGGATTTTTCCTGGAGCAATAATGGATAAAAAACACACAAAAAAGGCACACCAGAGCGGCGAAAATTATCAGGTAGAGCATTTATTCTTTACAAGCTATCGACTGATATGTTTATTTTGTGTGAAACGTTCATCTCTGGTTCCCTTTAAAGAGAAACCATAACCAAGGATTGAATTTCATCCCAATCAATCAGTAGCCGATACCCCCTTTCCCATGAGAAATCTACCCTCTTTTCCTGAAAATAAGACTTACCCTGAAAATAAGGCCAAGCTGAAATTTTGAGCATGCTTGAAATATAAGCCCTACCCCGAAAATAAGCCAGCAAGGTAATTAGCTGTGCGCAGGGATGACAGGGAGGTGCCTCATCAGTACAGTAGCACACCATCAAATCCAGGAACAGCACAGTACAAAGGAACAGGAAAAGTTCTCCTGAGAGACACTTCCTGATAGAATATAAGACATCCCCTGAAAATAAGCCCTAGCACATCTTTTAGAGCAAAAATTAATATAAGACACTGTCTTATTTTTGGGGAAACACGGTATTCCTTTTCACAAACGGATCATCAGGGGGCTCTGTACGGCTGATATTGTGGTGAAACCCCTCCCACAGTGTGATGTCAGCATCACCTTCCACTGACATCACCTTCCAGCAGTAAAAATGTCACCAAGTGATAAATGTCAGCATGTAAATCAGGGATAGGAAAGATTTTACACTGGGCAAACACTGACTAAATCATTTATACATAATTATTGTAAAAATGAAGCATGTTTTTAATTACATTATTTTCCCTGGAGTTCCTCTTTAAGTCAAATGCGATACTATCGTCTTGCATTAGATGTCGGACGAATGCGAATTCGCAAAAACAGAAATCGCAGAATTCTGTCATGTGTAAAAGCTTTGTATGGCTTTGCGTAACATATGCTATATTAATTTCTTATTTTTTTTAAACAAAAGTGTAGAAGCGCTGTCAGAAGCAGCAGCACCCCAGATGGAGATGAAACGACGGGATTATTTTTAGCAGACGCTGCACATTTCAGTCGCTCTTGCCAGGATTCTGGTGATGGTTCCTCGCTGAAGGTGACATTCTGACGCCGGTGACGTCACCGCGGCCGCGTCCTTGTCCTGAGCAGAGGTAGGAGTCTGCGTGGAGTTTGGGCCGGCTGCAGAACTTACGAGGATCTATAAATAGTCAGCGCGATGTGTCCGCCAGGGGCCGGCGGGGATATATGGGATTGTCATGTAATCGCTGTGCACACCAATCGCTTTGTGCCGCTGTTTACACAGCTGCCCCGGACGCCGGCCCATTTCTCAACATCAGCAGCAGGACGAATTCCAAATGGATATCTGATTAATTTGTCATTTTTCACCATCTGTGAAACGTGTAAATAACGAGTTTCATCTCTCTGAACAAACATCAGTCGATCTGTCTGTTAACACCGCGAAGGCTGCCGTTCCTTTCCTGTCCTCACCTGCAGGACAATGCCACCTTGCACACCTCCTGAAGTTACATAACAGTCTGACAGAAGAAGCCGTAGGGTGCCCATTCATTATTTGATCTTGATAATGCAGCCCAATTCACCTTTCTATTTGATGATGCCGCAACATGGTCGCCCAATCAACATCGCAATTGCTTGATTGGGTGTGCAGCAGTAACGACATTCGATATTGCGACGACCAGTGTACGTTATGTGTCGTGAAAATATACCTGGTCTCCAAGAATAGTCTGGAATGAATATTCCACATAACTAAACAGCCAGTGGCGTAACTAGAAATCACTGGGCCCCCCTGTAAAACTTTGGATGGGCCTCCCCTTGCTTTCTGCACAGGTACACTTGAGAACCAAGGTTATTCAATTGGCTCGCGCATACTTGAATGTGTTTTCCCCATGCAGATAAAAACAGCAGTGAAGCACTGCACGCATTTTCTCTATCAATTACATTAGCTTCTGTGATAAAACGTGGTTGTTTTCACACCTACAGACACACATTTTATTGAAAAGTTTGAAAATATCAGGTGAAAAAGTGAATTCCATATGGGCCATGGAGTGCAGAAAACGCATACAGAAAAACAGATGAGTGAGCTCCCAGCCTCAGCTTATTACACTCACTCTGTCCACCTCTGATGGAGCAGAACTAGCTCTGCAGACTCCTCCAGCATCACCATTTGCCTCTTCATAAACATGCTGTTAAGTCCTAGGAATGTCTGGACACACACCATAGAGTGCTTCTTCATAGACTAGGTTGTGAGGTTGAAGGAGGTCCCTGAGCAGCAATAAAAAAAAAAAGAATTCCAGACTTACCTGAGGCTTCCTCCAGCCCCCATAGCCGGCAAGGTCCCCCAGAGTCCTCTACTTCCCTTGAGTGGTCCCCGCTGTCAGTTTGGTTCTCTAAAGACTGAACCGCGCATGTGCAGGACTCTTACGGCGACCAGCATGATGATGCGCAGGGTGCGCGCCTGGGACAGGAACATGTGACTGCAGCCAAAGTCACCAGAAGAGAACTCCGGGGGACTTTGTGGGCTCTGGGGGCTGGAGGAAGCCCCAGGTAAGTCCGAATTTCATTTTTCGTTACTTCCCAGGGTCCCTTTAAGGCATGTCTGGACACTCCCCACAGAGTACTTTTAATACAAAGGTGAGCTTTTTCATAGACAGGCATGCCTAGACACACACTATAAAGGGTTTCTTCATACACAGGGATCTTAGGCTTAGGCATGCCTGGACACATGCCATAGAGGGCTTCTTCATAGACAGGGTTCTTAGGCCTCGACACATACCATAGAGGGCTTTTTCATAAACATAGTTCTTAGGACTAGGCATACCTGGACACACACCATAGAGAGCTTCTACATAGACAGTGTTCTTAGGCCTAGGTATGTCTGGACACAAAACCATAGAGGGCTTCTTCATACACAGGGATCTTAGGCCTTGGCATGCCTGGACACACACCATAGAGGGCTTATTCATACACAGGGATCTTAGGCCTAGGTCTAGCTGGACACACACCATAGAGAGCTTCTTCATAGACAGGGTTCTTAGGCCTAGGTCTAGCTGGACACATACCATAGAGGGCTTATTCATAGACAGGGTTCTTAGGCCTAGGCATGCCTGGACACAAACTATAAAAGGCTTTTTCATAGATAGGGATCTTATGCTTAGGTCTACCTGGACACACACCATAGAGGGCTTCTTCATAGACAGGGTTCTTAGGCCTAGGCATGCCTGGACACATACCATAGATGGCTTCTTCATACACAGGGTTCTTAGGCCTAGGCATGCCTGGACACACACTATAGAAGGCTTCTTACAATAGAGGGCTTCTTCATAGATAAGGTTCTAAGGCCTTAGCATGCCTGAACAAACACCATAGAGAGCTTCTTCATAGACAGGGTTCTTAGGCCTGGGCACGCCTGGACACACACTATAGAAGGCTTCTTCATAGACTGGGATCTTAGGCCTAGGCATGCCTGGACAGACACCATAGAGGGCTTCTTCATAGACACTGATCTTAGGCCTAGGTCTAGCTGGACACACACAATAGAGGGCTTCTTCATAGATAAGGGTCAGGCCTAGGCATGCCTGGACACACACCCTAGAGGGCTTCTTCATAGATAAGGGTCTTAGGCCTAGGCATGCCTAGACACACACTATAGAGGGCTTCTTCATACACAGGGATCTTAGGCCTAGGTCTAGCTGGACGCACACCAATGTGGGCTTCTTCACAGACAGGGATCTAAGGCCTAGGTATGTCTGGACACAAAACCATAGAGGGCTTCTTCATACACAGGGATCTTAGGCTTAGGCATGCCTGGACACACACCATAGAGGGCTTATTCATAGACATGGATCTTATGCCTAGGCATGCCTGGATACATGCCATAGAGGGCTTATTCATAGATAGGGTTCTTAGGCCTCGACACATACCATAGAGTGCTTCTTCATAAACAGGGTTCTTAGAACTAGGCATACCTGGACAGTGCGCCGCGGCGAAAAGTGGGGAGGACCGAGGAGCGCGCAGCGACGAAGACTGGGGGGGAGGGGGCCGCGGCGTGCGCAAAAATGGGCGTGGTCATGACATTGTATGGGTGGAGCTAATGTAATGATGTAACAGCGAGGCATAAGAAAGCAGTGTTTACGCCATGATGTGGACAAACGAGACTTTGCATCATGGGTGTGCAGAAACTGTGTGATGCTAATAGTATACCGTAACCACAAAGCAGCAAACATAGCCATCTATGACCATTAAATAATAAATGCAGTAACAGTTACCCCGGACACCAGAAAATAAACGCAATAGGCAACATGTCAGCACAAAATAAACGCAATGCGGGCAAATTGTCAGTATAAAATAAATGCAACGCGGGCAAACATTTCACCAGAAAATAAACGCAATGCGGGCAAACATTTCACCAGACAATAAACGCAATGCGAGCAAACGTCAGTACAAAATAAACGCAATGCGAGCAAACGTCAGTACAAAATAAACGCAATGCGGGCAACATGTCAGTACAAAATAAACGCAATGCGGGCAAACATTTCACCAGAATATAAACGCAATGCGGGCAAACATTTCACCAGAAAAGAAATGCAATGCGGGCAAACATTTCACCAGAAAAGAAACGCAATGCGGGCAAACACTTCACCAGAAAAGAAACGCAATGCGGGCACACATTTCACCAGAAAAGAAACGCAATGCTGGCAAACATTTCACCAGAAAAGAAATGCAATGCGGGCAAACATTTCACCAGAAAAGAAACGCAATGCGGGCAAACATTTCACCAGAAAAGAAACGCAATGCGGGCAAACATTTCCCCAGAAAAGAAACGCAATGCGGGCAAACATTTCCCCAGAAAAGAAACGCACTGCGGGCAAACATTTCACCAGAAAAGAAACGCACTGCGGGCAAACATTTCACCAGAAAAGAAACGTAATGAGGGCAAACATTTCCCCAGAAAAGAAACGCAATGCGGGCAATCATTTCACCAGAAAAGAAACGCACTGCTGGCAAACATTTCACCAGAAAAGAAACGCAATGTGGGCAAACATTTCACCAGACAAGAAATGCAATGCGGGCAAAGTTCACCTGGAAAAAAAAGCATTTACTCACCTGGCAGAAGTCTCCGGCCTCTGGCCTGCTCCTCCCGGGACCACCTTCCCCCTGCATATCTCCCGCGCTGACAGGGCTACGGCAAGATGGCGCCCGAAGCCCTGTACTGGAGACACAAATAGTCTCCAGTACAGGGCTTCGGCAGCCATCTTGCCGTAGCCCTGCTCGCCTGCTGGTGTCGGAATAGACACCGGAAGAGGAGGCTGGAGCGGGGGGTGCGGGCAATGAACTGGCACGGCGTCTATAGACACCGCTGCCAGTTAATGAGGAGAGAGTGGCCAGAGTCCCGAGGCCGGGACGTCCCGCTGCTTAAAGCGGGACGTTTCCCGGGACCTCATTAAGCCTGGGACAGCGAACCCTGAATCCGGGACGCGTCCCGGGCAATCCGGGATGTCTGGTCACTCTATCTTAGGCCTAGGTCTAGCTGGACACACACCATAGAGAGCTTCTCCATAGACAAGGTTCTTAGGCCTAGGCATGCCTGGACACACACCATAGAGATCTTCTTCATACACAGGGATCTTAGGCCTAGGTATGCCTGGACACACACCATAGAGGGCTTCTTCATAGACAGGGATCTTAGGCCTAGGCATGCCTGGACACAAACTATAAAAGGCTTTTTCATAGACAGGGATCTTATGCTTAGGTCTACCAGGACACACACCATAGAGGGCTTCTTCATAGACAGGGTTCGTAGGCCTAGGCATGCCTGGACACATACCATAGAGGGCTTCTTCATACACAAGGTTCTTAGGCCTAGGCATGCCTGGACACACACTATAGAAGGCTTCTTCATAGACAAGGGTCTTAGGCCTAGGTCTAGCTGGACACACACTATAGAGGGCTTCTTTATACACAGGGATCCTAGGCCTAGGCATGCCTGGACACACACTATAGAAGGCTTCTTCATAGACATGGAGCTTAGGCCTAGGCATGCCTGGACACACACCATAGAGGGCTTCTTCATAGACTGGGTTCTTCGGCCTACATCTAACTGGACAGTGCTTGAAGTTCGCCCTTCACAACTGCCTGCATGTACTATTGGTGGTTCCCACACTCTCTGTTTCTCCTGCTGGAAATGAGGCTTCATCTTAAAAAGAACCCCTGTAAAATTAACATTTGATTAACTGTGTGAATTAGCCTTTACTACGCCAGGTATAAATGTTCTTGCATACCACAAGCACCAGACACTGAGAGCGCCACCACCAGGTGGGAAGGCATGCAGCAGTTAGCTTTGCAAGTCTTTTGATGAGGCTGAGGGACAGCTTTAGGTCAAGCGGGGCCCTGGGTAGAAATAAATGGGGGCCCTTTATATTTCAATACTATACCAGCAGTAAAATTAGAGTTACCTTTACAATCCCTGACTCGGGGACCCCTAAGCAGCTAGAGGCCCCGGGCAATTGCAGTTTGGCCGTATGGCGGCACTGGCCTTGCTGAGGCTCTATCTTTAGACCGGTGACTTCAGAATCTTTTCTAAGAATCACACGCATTATAATGCAGGACCTTTATAAATGCTGCCTTCGGATGGTAAGAATCAAATCACCCACTCTCTCCTCTTTTATCGACTTACATCCGTGACTGTAATAAATGGTCCGTCACCATTGCGGCGGATCATACGCTATGACAGGCCCCCTTCGCATCAAGAGTGCATCCCATTCTGAAAACATATTACGGCCTCCACACCATAAATCACACGGCCAAATAGTTTTGCCAAGCAGGGGATACGGTGCATAAATTCCGAATACCATCGGCGGAGCCTTTGTCGTGAGATTTTTTTAATCCTCCTTATGACACGTAAGCGTTAAGCGTTTTCAATTCCCGGTAAGGCCCGGGGCCCTCGCTTTCAATATTTAATCACAATAAGTACTCACGAGTTTTGGAGGCTGGGCTGCCTACTCATCCAAACAAACAGCCGAGACTTTGCAAAGTTTATCACTCATTCTCATGCTGTGAAAGCCATCTTTATATTTCAGTGTCACGTTCAAACTGATGATAATGTAGAGATTGTGTAGAGAAAAAATAAAGACAGAAATATTTTCTAATAGATTGTGATAGCGGAACTTCTTAAAGGGGTTCTGTGTATGGCATTAAAAACAAAAAACAGACACTTACCTGGGGCTTCTATTGGCCCCCTGCAGCTGTCCTGTGCCGTCCTCCTATGATTCTCCGTTAGCCGACGCTGGTTCCGGTCTAATTCTTCCTGCAATGGAACTGCGGCTGCGCGCAGTACAAGAATGCTTGCTTCCGCGCGCATCATCTGGAGCTTACTGCGCAGGCGCAGTACAAGAAAACTTCGTACTGCGCCTGCACAGTAAGCTCCCGATGACGCGCGCGGGAGCAAGCATTATTCGTCTATTTAGACAAATAATTAGACCAGGCCGTCGGCGGGTAACGGAGAATTGTAGAAGGACGGCGCGGTACATTACAGCTGCAGGGGGCCGATAGAAGCCCCAGGTAAGTGTCTGTTTTTTGTTTTTAATACCCTACACAGAACCCCTTTAAGGCTTCTTGCACACTGCAAGCGATTCAGATTCAGATTCCGCTTCTTAATCAGTTTTTACCTCCGATTCAGATTCAGATTTGCAGTGTGCAAGGAGCAAACTGCAAATCTGAATCTGAATCGGAAGTAAAAACAGATTAAAAAGTGGAATCTGAATCTGAATTGCTTGCAGTGTGCAAGAGGCCTAAAGGATGCCCGAGGTGACACGTGACATGATGAGATAGACATGGGTATGTACAGTGCCTAGCACACAAGTAACTAGGCTGTGTTTCTTTTTTTCTTTCTCTGACTGAAAGCTAAACATCAGGTATGTAAGAGTCAGTTTCTGTCTGGGTCGGGACCGGGTCAGACTGGGTCAGACTATAGAATAATCCTCACTGATAAGTAATTGCAGCCATAAAACACTTTCCTGTCAGTAAATGGCTTCTGGGAGCAGGAAAGAGGTAAAAGGGTCAGTAATTCATTGATTTGAGCTCTGGCATACTTCAATGAAGGTGTCATTGAGCAGAGACAATGAAACAGTAAAAACTTAAAAACTAGATTTAAATATAAAATAAAACTGTGTGATATCTAAAAAAAAGTCATTTTTAGGAGGAGGACTACAATTGTTTTTCTCATCAGTTTATTTTCACCTCGGATGTCCTTTAAGCATAGAAAAATATCTGCTAAAAAGGAAATTGGGTAAACCAGACATTTAAAGAATTTTTCAATGCATTGGACCCCAGTGATGATGTCTTGGTATGGTATACTGGCAGTGACACATTTAAACCCTTTGATTGGCCTATCATTGACCAATTTTCCACCTCCGTGTAGTATGAAGGCTTACCTTCACAAACTAACCATGCTATTCAATATCTGTTGACTCTCACACTACATGGAGTTGGTATACTTGGTCAGTGATTGGCCAAATGTAATTGAAAGTGTGTACCAGGCTTAAAACCAGGTTAAGACTTTCACCTTTGATTGGCGAATCGCTGACAAATTTTACCATCTCCATGTAGTATGAGGATTTACCTACACCGTCTGCTCATAGTATTCAATATCTGTTGTCCCTCATAGTACATGGAGGTGGTAAGATTGGCTAATCAAAAATTGAAGGTGTGTACCAGGCTTAAAGGGCAACTAAAGTGAGAGGGATATGGAGGCTGCCACATTTATTTCCTTTTAAACAATACCAGTTGCCAGGCAGCCCTGCTGATCTTTTTGGCTTTAGCTGTGTCTGAATAATGCCTGAAACAAGCATGCAGCTAATCTTGTCAGATCTGACAATCATGTCAGAAACACCTGATCTGCTGAATGCTTGTTTAGGGTCTATTACTAAATGTATTGGAGGAAGAGAAGCAGCAGGGCTGCCAGGCAACTAGTATTGCTTAAAAGGAAATTAATATGGCAGCCTCCATACTCCTTTCTCTTCAGTTGCCCTTTAAAGGGATACTGTAGGGGGGTCGGGGGAAAAAAGAGTGGAACTTACCTGGGGCTTCTAATGGTCCCCCGCAGACATCCTGTCCTTGCGCAGCCACTCACCGATAGAGTTGGGCCGAATGGTTCGCCTGCGAATGGTTCCATGCGAACTTCCGTGGTTCGCGTTCGCGTCCCGCAGGCGAACGTTTGCGGAAGTTCGGTTCGCCCCATAATGCACCATGGAGGGTCAACTTTTACCCTCTACATCACAGTCAGCAGGCCCAGTGTAGCCAATTAGGCTACACTAGCCCCTGGAGCCCCACCCCCCTTATATAAGGCAGGCAGCGGCGGCCATTACGGTCACTCGTGTGCCTGCATTAGTCAGAGTAGGGCGAGCTGCTGCAGACGGTCTCTCATAGGGAAAGATTAGTTAGGCTTAGCTTGTTCCTGACTGCATACCTGTTCTGTAACTGTTCAGTGAGCCCACTGCATACCTGTTCAGTGAACCCACCACTGCATACCTGGTCAGTGAACCCACCACTGCATACCTGTTGTGTTCAGTGAACCCGCCACTGCATACCTGTTCTGTTCAGTGGACCCGCCACTGTATACCTGTTCAGTGAACCCGCCACTGCATACCTGTTGTGTTCAGTGAACCCGCCACTGTATACCTGTACTGTTCAGTGAACCCGCCACTGCATACCTGTTCTGTTCAGTGAACCTGCCACTGTATACCTGTTCTGTTCAGTGAACCCGCCACTGCATACCTGTTGTGTTCAGTGAACCCGCCACTGTATCCCTGTACTGTTCAGTGAACCCGCCACTGTATACCTGTTCTGTTCAGTGAACCCGCCACTGCATACCTGTTCTGTTCAGTGAACCCGCCACTGTATACCTGTTCAGTGAACCCGCCACTGCATACCTGTTGTGTTCAGTGAACCTGCCACTGTATACCTGTTCTGTACAGTGAACCCGCCACTGTATACCTGTTCAGTGAACCCGCCACTGCATACCTGTTGTGTTCAGTGAACCCGCCACTGTATACCTGTTCTGTTCAGTGAACCCGCCACTGCATACCTGTTGTGTTCAGTGAACCCGCCACTGTATACCTGTACTGTTCAGTGAACCCGCCACTGCATACCTGTTCTGTTCAGTGAACCCACCGCATCAGTGCGCATACCTGTGCAGTTAAGTGAACCCACCTACCTACGTGAGTGCACGCAGTGTGATATACCACTCCGTGCATACCCGATATGGACAAAACAGGTAGAGGAAGAGGTAGTGCCAGAGCCAGAGGAAGGCCACCCGGCAGGTCTGCGCGAGGTCATGTAAATGTAATTTCGTGTGGACCTGGCCCACAGTTCAGTGCTCGGAAGAAGGCACGTCCCATCACCTCCCAAGATTGTCAGGACGTGGTTGAGTATTTAGCAACACAAAACACCTCATCTTGCTCAGCCACCAGCGCTACTACTAGCACCACTTCCGCTGCATTTGACACTTTGCAAGAATTATTTAGTGGTGAAATCACTGATGCACAGCCATTGTTGTTACAGCCAGATGAATTTTCACCAGCTCATATGTCTGAGTTACGCGGCAACACTATGGATGTAACGTGTAAGGAGGATGAAGGACCTACTGATGGTGCATGTTTGGATTTTTCTGAGGCAAGCGAAGCAGGGCAGGATGATTACAATGATGACGATGATAGGGATCCTCTGTATGTTCCCAATAGAGGAGATGAAGAGGGGGACAGTTCAGAGGGGGAGTCAGAGAGTAGTAGGAGGAGAGAAGTTGCTGAAAGAAGCTGGGGCAGCTCTTCGTCAGAAACAGCTGGTGGCAGTGTCCGGCACCATGTATCGCCACCTATGTACAGCCAGCCAACTTGCCCTTCAGCATCAGCTGCTGAGGTCCCCATAGTGCCCACATCCCAGGGTGGCTCAGCGGTGTGGAAATTTTTTAATGTGTGTGCCTCAGATCGGAGCAAAGCCATCTGTTCGCTCTGCCAACAAAAATTGAGCCGTGGAAAGGCCAACACTCACGTAGGGACAAGTGCCTTACGAAGGCACCTGGAGAAAAGGCACAAACAGCAATGGGATGGCCACCTGAGCAAAAGCAGCAGCAGCACACAAAAGAAAAGTCACCCTCCTTCTCCTCTTCCTCCTTCAGGTGCATCATCTGCTTCTGCCGCTTTCTCCCTTCCACCTTCACAGGCACCCTCCTCCACTCCGCCTCTGCCCTTGAGCGCTTCCTGCTCCTCTGCCCACAGCAGCAGTCAGGTGTCCGTGAAGGAAATGTTTGAGCGGAAGAAGCCAATTTCGGCCAGTCACCCCTTTGCCCGGCGTCTGACAGCTGGCGTGGCGGAACTGTTAGCTCGCCAGCTTTTATCATACCGGCTGGTGGACTCTGAGGCCTTCCGTAAATTTGTGGCCATCGGAACACCGCAGTGGAAGATGCCAGGCCACACTTATTTTTCGAGAAAGGCCATACCCCAACTGCACCGTGAAGTTGAGAGGCAAGTGGTGTCATCTCTTGCAAAGAGCGTTGGGTCAAGGGTCCACCTGACCACGGATGCCTGGTCTGCCAAGCACGGGCAGGGCCGCTACATTACGTACACAGCCCATTGGGTCAACCTGGTGGTGAACGATGGCAAGCAGGGCGCAGCGGACCAAATTGTGACACCTCCACGGCTTGCAGGCAGGCCTCCTGCCACCTCCTCTCCTCCTGCTACATGCTCTTCGCTGTCCTCCTCCTCCTTGGCTGAGTGGCAGTTCTCCTCTCCAGCTACACAGCCCCAGCTCCGCAGGGCCTATGCTGCATGCCAGGTACGACGGTGTTACGCCATCTTAGACATGTCTTGTCTCAAAGCGGAGAGTCACACTGGAGCAGCTCTCCTGGCTGCTCTTAAGAAACAGGTGGATAAGTGGCTGACCCCGCACCACCTGGAGATAGGCAACGTGGTGTGCGACAACGGCAGCAATCTGCTTGCCGCTTTGCATATGGGGAAGCTGACACACATACCCTGCATGGCACATGTCATGAATCTAGTTGTTCAAAGATTTGTGGCAAAGTACCCTGGCTTAGCGGCTGTCCTGAAGCAGGCCAGGAAGTTCTGTGGGCATTTGAGGCGGTCTTACACAGCCATGGCACGTTTTGCGGAAATTCAGCGGAAAAACAACATGCCGATGAGACGCCTGATTTGCGATAGCCCGACTCGCTGGAATTCGACCCTGCTCATGTTCTCCCGCCTGCTAGAACAGAAGAAAGCCGTCACCCACTACCTCTACAACTACAGTAGAATGAAACAGTCTGGGAAGTTGGGGATGTTCTGGCCCGACAACTGGACACTGATGAAAAATGCATGCAGGCTCATGCGGCCGTTTGAGGAGGTGACCAACCTGGTGAGCCGCAGTGAGGGCACCATCAGCGACTTAATTCCCTACGCTTACTTCTTGGAGCGTGCTGTGCGTAGAGTGGCGGATGAAGCTGCGAATGAGCGTGATCAGGAACCGTTACGGCAGGAACAGGCATGGGACCAATTTTCATCAGACCCAGCTGTTTCCTCAACACCTGCGGCAGCACAGAGGGGGGAGGAGGAGGAAGAAGAGAAGTCGTGTGCAGAAGACGAGTCAGACTCAGAGGATGATGAGCAAGGTGTTTCTTTGGGGGAGGAGGAGGAGAAGGGGACGGCGGCAGGAGAACAACCGCAGCAGGCATCGCAGGGGGCTTGTGCTGCTCAACCTTCCCGTGGTATTGTTCGCGGCTGGGGGGAGGAGGTTGACTTACGTGACGTCACTGAGGAAGAGCAAGAGGAGATGGAGGGTACTGGATCCGACTTTGTGCAGATGTCGTCTTTTATGCTGTCCTGCCTGTTGAGGGACCCCCGTATAAAAAACCTCAAGGGGAATGAGCTGTACTGGGTGGCCACACTACTAGACCCTCGGTACAGGCACAAAGTGGCGGACCTGTTACCAACTCACCTGAAGGTGGAAAGGATGCAGCACATGCAGAACCAGCTGTCAACTATGCTTTACAATGCCTTTAAGGGTGATGTGACAGCACAACGCCAGCAAGGTACCACTGCCACTAATCCTCCTCCCGTGTCCACGCAGTCAAAGACAGGACGCTCCAGCGATCTCATGGTGATGTCGGACATGCGGACTTTCTTTAGTCCAACGCCTCGCCGTAGCCCTTCCGGATCCACCCTCCACCAACGCCTGGAACGGCAGGTAGCCGACTACCTGGCCTTAAGTGTGGATGTAGACACTGCTGTGAACAGCGATGAGGAACCCTTGAACTACTGGGTGCGCAGGCTTGACTTGTGGCCAGAGCTGTCCCAATTTGCCATCCAACTTCTCTCCTGCCCTGCCGCAAGCGTCCTGTCAGAAAGGACCTTCAGCGCAGCTGGAGGCATTGTCACTGAGAAGAGAAGTCGCCTAAGTCACAAAAGTGTTAAGTACCTCACCTTTATCAAAATGAATGAGGCATGGATCCCGGAGGGCTGCTGCCCGCCCCAAGACTAAGTCAGTCCCCGCACACACAGCATCTCTGCCTGCACGCCGTGTGACTGGCTGCCTGGCCTGCCCCAAGAAGACTAAGTCGCTCCCAGTCCCTCCACACAGCATGTCTGCCTGCAGGCCGCTTGACTACCTTCTCCGCCACCACCAACAGGGTCCGGGACTCCAGGCGGATTGCTGAATTGGCCGCTGTAATAATTTTTCTGGTGCGTGTACATGACTGCCTAATTTTTCTGGCTGCACTGCGGGCAGCTGCAACAACAAAAGAAAAGGCATGTACATGCGCCCATTCTCCTTGGTGATCATTACCTTGCCGTGGTGAAGGGGCTTGCGTATCACAATGAAGCAATGACCGGCGCCTAGATGAGTGTCTCGGGGGGCACACAAAAGATAATAAGGTCGTTGCTTCATTGTGGTCAGACCAAATTTGATCAGCTGGACAGTCACTGTTCTGTCATTCAGCTACATCAGCCAGGCGACCATATGGGCTGTAAAGCCACCAAAACCTGCACTCTCGCCATGGTGCGCACCAGTCCAGCACGGCCGTCACTACACAAACAGCTGTTTGCGGTGCGTTACACGGTGAGTTTGGTGTGTCAGTGTGAAGCAGTACCTTAATTACACTACCTGATTGATGTATACACATGCAAGATGTTTTAAAGCACTTTAGGCCTGTCATTTAGCATTCAATGTGATTTCTGCCCTTAAAACGCTGCTTTGCGTCAAATCCAGATTTTTCCCGGGGACTTTTGGCATGTATCCCACTCCGCCATGCCCCCCTCCAGGTGTTAGACCCCTTGAAACATCTTTTCCATCACTTTTGTGGCCAGCAGAATTTTTTTTTCCAAAGTTCGCCTCCCCATTGAAGTCTATTGCGGTTCGCGAACTTTTCCGCGAACCGAACGTTTCGCGGAAGTTCGCGAACCCGGTTTGCGAACCTAAAATCGGAGGTTCGGCCCAACTCTACTCACCGATGCTCCGGCCCTGCCTCCGGTTCACTTCTGGAATTTCCGACTTTAAAGTCTGAAAACCACTGCGCCTGCGTGGCCGTGTCCTCGCTTCCACTGACGGCACCAGGAGAGTACTGTGCAGGCACAGACCATACTGGGCCTGTGCAGTACGCTCCTGGTGACATCAGCGGGAGCGAGGACACGGCAACGCAAGCGCAGTGGTTTTCAGACTTTAAAGTCGGAATTTCCAGAAGTGAACCGGAGGCGGGGCCGGAGCATCGGTGAGTGGCTGCGGGGGCACAGGATGTCTGCGGGGGACCATTAGAAGCCCCAGGTGAGTTCAACTCTTTTTCCCCCGAACCCCCTACAGTAGTCCTTTAAGGTTGGACATACATGCATAGATTTCTGCGGAATCCTCCTCATTCACTGCACTCAGATTCTCAATAGATTTCACCACTACCTGCGTCACCCAAAGACTTCCATTACCCCAAACACTGGGCGTAAAGCGTAGTACTTGCGGTAACGAGCTGAAGGCTATGCGTTGGGATTGCAGCGGATTGGATACTACTGGCGCATCGCAACAGAAAAGTGCGAATGGCTCCATTTACTTGCATTGCCGTCACATCACCCTGCGGTAAAACAGCATAATGTTTACAAAGTTCTCCACAATCTCTCTCCTGTGTACATCTCCTCCTAACTAGTTTTCAGATACCAGCCCAACTGCAATCTCAGATCTGCACATGAGCTTCTATTATCCTACTCTAGAATCACCTCCTCACATTCACGCATACAAGACTTCTCACGTGCTTCACCTCTCCTCTGGAATGCCCTTCCACAGCACATCCATCACTCTCCAACCTTTGAAATCTTTAAATGTTCGATCAAAACTCACTTTTTCTAGCAAGCATATGCTCCACCTTAGGCCATTACCGCTTCAACCTCTCAAGTTTTACTCCTTACTAGATAGCATAAACAGGCACTGTGCCTGTATGTATACCGCATACCTCCCTACCTCTTGTTTCCCCCCCATTCCTTTAGATTGTAAGCTCACAAGGGCAGGGCTCTCTCACTCATTCGTGTCTTGGATTTTGTTGTTTATTTCCTAGCTTACATTCTGTTATACATTTTATTCATCATGTGACATCTGTCACTGTAACCACCAGTTCTGTATCTTTTACCAGTGTCCATATTTGATGTATATCATTGTCTGTATCAATATGTACTCCTTGTTGTTTTCCGACTTTGTACAACGCCACGCTATATCTTGGTGCTTTATAAATCAATAATAATAATAATAATGCAATGCAAGTATAAAAGGGGCCTGATGGCAATTACCATAATACTGCAAACTGTTCCTTTCTTTGTATGTGGTCAAACTTACAAATTTAGCAGTGGGATCAAATACTTATCTTCCCCACTGTACATGAATCCATGTATTTCCTGTTACTATGAGAGAAGGATAGCAGCATACTCTGCAGCGTAGCGGGGCTGTCTCAGTTTACCATCTCCCTCTATGCGGTGACTTAGGCATCTGGGCTTAGCGCCGGCTCGCTTGCCAGTAAACATCTTACCTAATTGCTCTATAAATACTTTTGTTCTCCCTTTTCTGCAGTGGGGTTCTTTGTCAATCAATGGATGTTTTGCTGCATTAAGCAGCGTGGAGATAGAGGGGGAAGCCGGGGACGGTGCTGTCACCTTCTCTCCAGTAATGATTAAGGGCTCAGCGCTTTCTAGTAAATAAAAGACACTGGAAAGACTGCGGGAAAAGCGTATTATTTTATTAATATCTAAAAAGTAAATAAATAGGGAGATATTTATTCCTGACAGCCGGTTCCAGCGTGTGGTGTAGACAGCCAACAGTAGCACGGCGCCAGGGGGAGACCCGGATACCAGCGAGGAAGGGTCCAAAGGGGTGTCTATCGGAAAAAGGCGCATGGGAATTTGGGCGCCCAGTAATCCTGATAGTAAAATATCAGTATGAAATGCTGATATTTTACTATAGCTAAACCTAAACATACTCTCACACAGAACCCTCCACTACTGACGCTTAACTCTTAACCCCTCCCCCCCGACACCTTTCCTGACGCGTAATCCTACCCCACCCCCAGTACAAACTTCCTACCTGACCCCTAACCCCCCACAAACACCCTAACGTCTACCCCCTCTCCCAAAACACACACACACCCTAAATGACGCCTAACCCTTAACCCCTCCCCCCCGACACCCTTCCTGACGCGTTATCCTACGGGGGGTACAAACTACTAACCCCCACAAACACCCTGACGTCTAACCCCTCCCCCCCCCAAACACACACACAAAGACCCTAAATGACGCCTAACCCTCCCACAAACACCCTGACACCTAACCCCCCCTACTAACGCCCCCCCCCCCCCACACACACACACCCTAACTGATGCCTAACCCTAAACCCCCCCTGCACAAACATCTTGACGCCTAACCCGCCACACACACACATATGCTAACTACGCCTACCCACCTCCTGCCCCTAAAAAAAACAAAACACCCTAACTGATGCCTAACCCTAACCCTCCCTCCACAAACACCCTGCCTGATGCCTAACCCTAACCCCTCCCCCCACAAACACCCTGACTGATGCTTAAAGGATACCCGAACTGACATGTGACATGATGAGATAGACATGTGTATGTACAGTGCCAGTCACACTTATAACTAGTCTGTGTTCCTTTTTTTCTTCTCTGCCTGAAAGAGTTAAATATCAGGTATGCAAGTGGCTGACTCAGTCCTGACTCAGACAGGAAGTGACTACAGTGTGACCCTCACTGATAAGAAATTCCAACTATAAAACACTTTCCTAGCAGAAAATGGCTTCTGAGAGCAAGAAAGAGGTAAAAAAAGGGGAGTTTCTTATCAGTGAGGGTCACACTGTAGTCACTTCCTGTCTGAGTCAGGACTGAGTCAGCCACTTACATACCTGATATTTAACTCTTTCAGGCAGAGATAGAAAAAAAAGGAACACAGCCTAGTTATTTGTGTGCTAGACACTGTACATACGTATGTCTATCTCATCATGTCACATGTCACTTCGGGTATCCTTTAACCCTAAACCCCCGCCCCCATAACTAACCTTAGCCCCCTCACACCACTGCCAATTGCCATCAACCTTGCCGCAAGAAGAAAAAAAAAGTATTTTCTCAGACGCCACTATAGGTGCCTATTGAAATATCAGCATTGAGGCGTAATTTGCACCTGCAGTTTAGCAGGCACCGCAGGCATCCAAACTATGCATCGGTCTCAGGTTTACTTTAAGTAGCTAGGGGTGCCCCGACTGAAGGGAGCTCTTGTCGGTGGAATGCCGAGACCCGGGTGAGGAGTAACTTCTCATTTACACTCTGTGTAGACTGCCTAGGAAAGGAGGGAGGGAGGCACTCTGGGAGAGGCGGGAGCCGCCTTTCCATCATTAGGCCCCTGTAGGCATGTGCCTACAGTGCCTTATGGTAAATCCGGCCCTGGGCCTGGGTCAGGATTGTATAGTTCCTTCATGCACAGAACTGTTGCATTTGCCTGCTTCCTGTTGTTTGCACCATAACATCTACTTGTGATGATTTCCACGCTCCACACAAGAAACTTTCTGTAAGAATCTCCATTACATATTTATAAAACTTTGAACTTATGAAAGGATTGATCGGGCCGGAGGCGAGAAGCCTTGAATGTAAAATCGCTCAGTAATAAAACCGCAGCTCTGCCGGGTCTAAAATAAACGTATTGTTCTAACCTAATTGTTACTCCTCTGGAAAAGCAACCTGCGTACGCCGCAGCGCCATTTGTCACCGCCATCCGGAGCACCCCTTGTGCCTGGGAATACTGCGCTATAATACAGCACCCACATGTATCTATTGCCTTCTAGTGACGCCGAGGTGAGGTGTATACGGAGGCTGACATATTTATTACCTGTTAAGCAATACCAGTTGCCTGGCAGCCCTGCTGAGCTATTTGGCTGCAGCAGTGTCTGAATCACACCAGAAACAAGCATGCGGCTAATCTTGTCAGACCTGACAATAATGTCAGAAACACCTGATCTGCTGCATGCTTGTTCAGGAGCTAGGACTAAAAGTATTAGAGGCAGAGGATGAGCAGAATAGCCAGGCAACTGGTATTGCTTAAAATGAAATAAATATGGCAGCCTCCATATCACTCGCACTTCAGGTTCACTTTAAAGCAGAACATGGAGAAATGTTATTAGTCTGGACATTCATCAGGGTAACATTTGAAACTTATAGAGGAACTCTAGTGAAAATAATGTAATAAAAAAAGTGCTTGATTTTTACAATAATTATGTATAAATGATTTAGTCAGTGTTTGCCCATTGTAAAATCTTTCATCTCCCTCATTTACATTCTGACATTTATCACATGGTGACATTTTTACTGCTGGCAGGTGATGTCACTGGAAGGAGATGCTGCTTACATTTCTGGCAGTTGGAAACAGCTGTTATTTCCCACAATGCAACAAGTCTCACACAGTGTGATGCCAGCACCATGGTCCTGACATCACACTGTGGGAGGGGTTTCACCACAATATCAGCCATACAGAGCCCACTGATCATCTGTTTGTGAAAAGGAATAGATTTATCATGGGAAAGGGGGTATCAGCTACTGACTGGGATGAAGTTAATTTCTTGGTTACAGTTTCTGTTTAAAGACCCCATTATTAAATGTCCTTTAGAGGCGTAATATGTTGGCGCTTTATAAATATAATAAATATTAATAATAATAGATGTAACCAAGTGCAGAATTCTCAAACACTCTCTCTGGACAGCTGACCGACTCTCCGGCATCAAGGAATCTGTAGATAGACAAAGAGACATATGTTTTGTATTACAGCTTTAAGGACAATACTGCTATTTTTTTAAAACAATAGAATGACTTTCATTAAAAAGGTATTCTCTGTTAACTTCCCAGACTTACTATCCAAAGTTAGATCTGATCTAACACATTTAGCGTCTTTCGAGTTCTCAATCTCAGAGAAAATCGCTGCATATAAAATGGCAGTATTCCCAA
This sequence comes from Hyperolius riggenbachi, assembly GCF_040937935.1. Classification (NCBI taxonomy): domain Eukaryota; kingdom Metazoa; phylum Chordata; class Amphibia; order Anura; family Hyperoliidae; genus Hyperolius; species Hyperolius riggenbachi. The sequence continues at coordinate 431,539,199 of NC_090650.1, forward strand.
AGATCTTATATTACTTCCGAACCCTTCCCATAAGTCTACCCTCCAAATTCTTTAAGGACTTAAATAAACTAGTATCTGATTTCATCTGGAAAACCAAGAAACATAGACTTTCCTTCTCATCTCTAACTGCTCCTACTAAATATGGAGGATTTGGCCTTCCAAACCCCTTATATTACCACTATGCAACACTTATGGATATGTCTCAATACTGGATCACGTCAGCCCCAACAAAATATTGGGTATCACAGGAACAAGCACATTCTAAAGTCCCCCTGGAAGATCTTTTAGCCTTACAAAGGTCCAATATTCCATTGATCCCCATATCCCACCCAATTATTCAAGCAACCATAACAGCATGGAGATTTGCCTCGCAGGTTAACCACAAAGACACCCAGTTTATCCCCATGACTACCCCTATCACAGCTTTAGGAGCAGCTATACCTGATCTCAACATATCCTCATGGGTGTCAGCAGGTATAAGGACAATTGAAGACATAACCAATCCAAAAATAAGACCATTTGAATATCTCAAATGGAAGTACAAACTAACAGATAAGGAGATTTTTAAATACCTACAGATAGCACACTTACTCTCCCAAAATCCCTATAAACCAACCCACGTACCAAAAACAATATGGGAACTACTATACACCTCCAAACACAGGAAAAAAGGAATTTCACTAAGCTACAATTTCCTTAGTGAACCAAATCCCTCTCCTTTAATCAAATATCAAAAAGTCTGGGAATATGATTTTCAATCCCCTCTCCAAGTATCTAAATTTATGTCAGCTTTCCAAATACTCAAGAAGTATTCTAAATGCCTTTCTCACTCGGAAACTATTAAAAAGATCATTTACAAGTGGTACCTAACCCCTAACATACTATCCAAAATGTCACCCAGTAACTCCCCCTACTGCTGGAGAAACTGCTCACACATCGGTACTCTACACCCTAGGTTCTCAACGTGTGGTACGCGTACCCCAGGGGGTACTTCTGATGGTGCCAGGGGGTACTCTGGCTTGATATACTTAACCTAGAAAAACAAATTTGGAGTTTTAGAAGATGATAAATCTTATTTAAACAACACCAAATTAGTATTTTAGCTAATTTAAAGCAATAGTAAATGCTTGGACATTGTTTAAAACCAATTATCACATACTACAATTAAATATATATTTGTCAAGGGGTACTTGTGATAGTGTTTACTATGCTAGAGGGTACTTGGTGAGTATAGGGCTATAAAAGGGGTACATACCAATAAAATGTTGAGAAACACTGCCCTACACCATATACTGTGGTCTTGCCCGGTAATTAAAAGATTCTGGGACAATATAGATAAGATACTATGTAACATTACAGGCATAAGACACTCAATCTCCCCTGAACTAGCCCTATTCCACATAGGGATAGAAATCTTCCCTAGACATCTGCAGTTAGTCACTACGCATGTTCTCTGCGCAGCTAGACAATTACTAACTTCTCACTGGAAACAATCTCTGACTCCATCAACTTCCCAAGTCATAAACATAGAAGATGGAAAAACTCCTCAGATTAAGAAACAATCAAAATGTGTGGACAGATAAATGGGAATTTGACTGGACGTCTATGATAAACTGATACAATCCTCACTGAACTTAAAATAACCTAGAACTAACGACCCCAATACAAACATCTAACAAGGGAATATTAACTTGCTCCCATCCCCTCCCCATACCCAGCCCCTCTTCCCTCTGGTTGGCCACCCCAATAAGTCACAAGTCCAAGTCGTGGCTATAGTGGACAAGGACCTCTGTGACTACACTCTGGTTTGATATCCCTCTAATACCCATTACCTAGGATATCCAGTAAAATAATACACTCAGACACTCTTATACGCAGATATCTTTATGCTTCTCTCACAGCATAAAGTAATTCCTGAAGGAATATATCTCCATAGGTTAACTGTCAGCATACAGTAAGATGCAAACTTCTTCGAAATTGCGTTTGACTGTGTCAAGAATTAGGAGATTATCTCTCTCCTAAACAAACCCCTGCTACTGTTAGCAGAACCCCAAACACCCTGAAGCCTACAACAACAAGCTTATAATATCAATGTTATGACAACATGTGTTAATTGTTAAATGTTAAAGTGTTCGACTCAATTCTCTCTTTTAGTGTTACAAAGTGACTCATGCATAATCTTTGTAAAATGGTAAAACTTTTCAGTAAAAATGTATTGAAACAAAAAAAACAATAGAATGACTGGGCTCTGTCTGGTAGACAGGAAGTAAGGCGGTGTAGAGGATAGGACACCATTACTACATGCACAGAGTAACAGCTAATTCTGTACATACAGGGGATAGCAGGGATCAGCTCACCCCGCAACTAATTAACTATCAGTACAGGCACATGGTAACAGCTTAACCACTTGAGGACCACAGTCTTTTCGCCCCTTAAGGACCAGAGCCTTTTTTTCCATTCAGACCACTGCAGCTTTCACGGTTTATTGCTCGGTCATACAACCTACCACTAGAGATGGGCCGAACCTCCGATTTTAGGTTCGCGAACCGGGTTCGCGAACTTTCGCGTAACGTTCGGTTCGCGTTAAAGTTCGCGAACCGCAATAGACTTCAATGGGGATGCGAACTTTGAAAAAAAAAATAATTATGCTGGCCACAAAACTGATGGAAAAGATGTTTCAAGGGGTCTAACACATGGAGGGGGGCATGGCGGAGTGGGATACATGCCAAAAGTCCCGGGGAAAAATCTGGATTTGACGCAAAGCAGCGTTTTAAGGGCAGAAATCACATTGAATGCTAAATGACAGGCCTAAAGTGCTTTAAAACATCTTGCATGTGTATACATCAATCAGGTAGTGTAATTAAGGTACTGCTTCACACTGACACACCAAACTCACCGTATAACGCACCGCAAACAGCTGTTTGTGTAGTGACGGCCGTGCTGGACTGGTGCGCACCATGGCGAGAGTGCAGGTTTTGGTGGCTTTACAGCCCATATGGTCGCCTGGCTGATGTAGCTGAATGACAGAACAGTGACTGTCCAGCTGATCAAATTTGGTCTGACCACAATGAGGCAACGACCTTATTATCTTTTGTGTGCCCCCCGAGACACTCATCTAGGCGCCGGTCATTGCTTCATTGTGATACGCAAGCCCCTTCACCATGGCAAGGTAATGATCACGAAGGGGAATGGGCGCATGTACATGCCTTTTCTTTTGTTGTTGCAGCTGCCCGCAGTGCAGCCAGAAAAATTAGGCAGGCATGCACACGCACCAGAAAACAGAGAACAGGTATGCAGTGGCGGGTTCACTGAACAGTACAGGTATACAGTGGCGGGTTCACTGAACACAACAGGTATGCAGTGGCGGGTTCACTGAACAGGTATACAGTGGCGGGTCCACTGAACAGAACAGGTATGCAGTGGCGGGTTCACAGAACAGGTATGCAGTGGCAGGTTCACTGAACACAACAGGTATGCAGTGGCGGGTTCACTAAACAGGTATACAGTGGCGGGTCCACTGAACAGAACAGGTATGCAGTGGTGGGTTCACTGAACACAACAGGTATGCAGTGGCGGGTTCACTGAACAGTACAGGTATACAGTGGCAGGTTCACTGAACAGAACAGGTATGCAGTGGCGGGTTCACTGAACAGTACAGGTATACAGTGGCAGGTTCACTGAACACAACAGGTATGCAGTGGCGGGTTCACTGAACACAACAGATATGCAGTGGCGGGTTCACTGAACACAACAGGTATGCAGTGGCGGGTTCACTGAACAGGTATGCAGTGGCGGGTTCACTGAACAGTACAGGTATACAGTGGCGGGTTCACTGAACACAACAGGTATGCAGTGGCGGGTTCACAGAACAGGTATGCAGTGGCAGGTTCACTGAACAGGTATACAGTGGCGGGTTCACTGAACAGAACAGGTATACAGTGGCGGGTTCACAGAACAGGTATGCAGTGGCAGGTTCACTGAACACAACAGGTATGCAGTGGTGGGTTCACTGAACAGGTATACAGTGGCGGGTCCACTGAACAGAACAGGTATGCAGTGGCGGGTTCACTGAACACAACAGGTATGCAGTGGTGGGTTCACTGAACAGGTATGCAGTGGTGGGTTCACTGAACAGGTATGCAGTGGTGGGTTCACTGAACATAACAGGTATGCAGTGGCGGGTTCACTGAACAGTACAGGTATACAGTGGCAGGTTCACTGAACAGAACAGGTATGCAGTGGCGGGTTCACTGAACAGTACAGGTATACAGTGGCAGGTTCACTGAACACAACAGGTATACAGTGGCGGGTTCACTGAACACAACAGGTATGCAGTGGTGGGTTCACTGAACAGGTATGCAGTGGTGGGTTCACAGAACAGGTATGCAGTGGTGGGTTCACAGAACAGGTATGCAGTGGTGGGTTCACAGCACAGGTATGCAGTGGTGGGTTCACAGAACAGGTATGCAGTGGTGGGTTCACAGCACAGGTATGCAGTGGCAGGTTCACTGAACAGGTATGCAGTGATGGGTTCACAGCACAGGTATGCAGTGGCAGGTTCACTGAACAGGTATGCAGTGATGGGTTCACAGCACAGGTATGCAGTGGTGGGTTCACAGAACAGGTATGCAGTGGTGGGTTCACAGCACAGGTATGCAGTGGCAGGTTCACTGAACAGGTATGCAGTGATGGGTTCACAGAACAGGTATGCAGTGGCAGGTTCACTGAACAGGTATGCGGTGGTGGGTTCACAGTACAGGTATGCAGTGGTGGGTTCACAGAACAGGTATGCAGTGGTGGGTTCACTGAACAGGTATGCAGTGGTGGGTTCACAGTACAGGTATGCAGTGGTGGGTTCACAGAACAGGTATGCAGCCAGCCAGGAACAAGTTAAGCCTAACTAATCTTTCCCTGAGAGACAGTCTGCAGCAGCTCGCCCTACTCTCACTAACGCAGGCAGCACACGAGTGACCGTAATGGCCGCCGCTGCCTGCCTTATATAAGGGGGGGTGGGGCTCCAGGGGCTAGTGTAGCCTAATTGGCTACACTGGGCCTGCTGACTGTGATGTAGAGGGTCAAAGTTGACCCTCAAGGTGCATTATGGGGCGAACCGAACTTCCGCAAAGGTTCGCCTGCGGGACGCGAACGCGAACCACTGAAGTTCGCATGGAACCGTTCGCAGGCGAACCGTTCGGCCCATCTCTACCTACCACCTAAATGAATTTTCCCTCCTTTTCTTGTCACTAATAAAGCTTTCATTTGGTGCTATTTGATTGCTGCTGCGAGTTTTACTTTTTATTATATTCATCAAAAAAGACATGAATTTTGTCAAAAAAATATTTTTTTAACTTTCTGTGCTGACATTTTTCAAATAAAGTAAAATTTCTGTATACATTTTTGGCCTAATTTATTGTGCTACATTTCTTTGATAACAAAAAAAACTATTCAGTATATATTTATTGGTTTAGGTAAACAATATAGCATTTACAAACTATGGTGCAAAAAGTGAAGCATCTCTGACTTTCTGAGCACCTGTCATGTTTCATGAGGTGCTAAAATTCCAGGATAGTATAAATACCCTCCAAATGACCCCATTTTGGAAAGAAGACATCCCAAAGTATTCACTAAGAGGCATGGTGAGTTCATAGAAGATTTTATTTTTTGCCACAAGTTGGCGGAAAATGACACTTTGTGACAAAAAAAAAGTTTCCATTTCTGCTAACTTGTGACAAAAAAAATTTAAATCTGCCACGGACTCACCATGGCCCTCTCTGAATACCTTGAAGTGTCTACTTTCCAAAATGGGGTCATTTGTGGGGTGTGTTTACTGTCCTGGCATTTTGGGGGGTGCTAAATTGTAAGCACCCCTGTAAAGCCTAAAGGTGCTCATTGGACTTTGGGCCCCTTAGCGCAGTTAGGCTGCAAAAAAGTACCACACATGTGGTATTGCCGTACTCGGGAGAAGTAGTATAATGTGTTTTTGGGTGTATTTTTACACATACCCATGCTGGGTGGGAGAAATATCTCTGTAAATGACAATCTTTTGATTTTTTTACATACAATTTTCCATTTACAGAGAGATTTCTCCCACCCAGCATGGGTATGTGTAAAAATACACCCCAAAACACATTATACTACTTCTCCTGAGTACGGCGATACCACATGTGTGGCACTTTTTTGCACCCTAACTGCGCTAAGGGGCCCAAAGTCCAATGAGTACCTTTAGGATTTCAAGGGTCATTTTGAGACATTTGTTTTCAAGACTACTCCTCACAGTTTAGGGCCCCTAAAATGCCAGGGCAGTATAGGAACCCCACAAATGACCCCATTTTAGAAAGAAGACACCCCAAGGTATTCTGTTAGGAGTATGGTGAGTTCATAGAAGATTTAATTTTTTGTCACAAGTTAGCGGAAAATGACACTTTGTGGAAAAAAAAAGTATAAAAATCAATTTCCGCTAACTTGTGACAAAAAATAAAATCTTCTATGAACTCACCGTACTCCTAACAAAATACCTTGGGGTGTCTTATTTCTAAAATGGGGTCATTTGTGGGGTTCCTATACTGCCCTGGCATTTTAGGGGCCCTAAACCGTGAGGAGTAGTCTTGAAAACAAATGTCTCAAAATGACCCTTGAAATCCTAAAGGTACTCATTGGACTTTGGGCCCCTTAGCGCAGTTAGGGAGCAAAATAAAGTGCCACACATGTGGTATCGCCGCACTCAGGAGAAGTCGTTTAATGTGTTTTGGGGTGTATTTTTACACATACCCATGCTGGGTGGGAGAAATATCTCTGTAAATGACAATTTTTGCCTTTTTTTTTTACACACAATTATCCATTTACAGAGATATTTTTCCCACCCAGCATGGGTATGTGTAAAAATACACCCCAAAACACATTATACTACTTCTCCTGAGTACGGCGATACCACATGTGTGGCACTTTTTTGCACCCTAAACTGCGCTAAGGGGGCCAAAGTCCAATGAGTACCTTTAGGATTTCAAGGGTCATTTTGAGACATTTGTTTTCAAGGCTACTCCTCACAGTTTAGGGCCCCTAAAATCCCAGGGCAGGATAGGAACCCCACAAATGACCCCATTTTAGAAAGAAGACACCCGAAGGTATTCTGTTAGGAGTAGGGTGAGTTCACAGAAGATTTTATCTTTTGTCACAAGTTAGCGGAAAATGACACTTTGTGAAAAAAAACTATAAAAATCAATTTCCGCTAAAAATAAAATCTTCTATGAACTCACCCTACCCCTAACAGAATACCTTGGGGTGTCTTCTTTCTAAAATGGTGTCACTTGTGGGGTTCCTATACTGCCCTGGCATTTTAGGGGCCCTAAACTGTGAGGCGTAGTCTTGAAAACAAATGTCTCAAAATGACCTGTGAAATCCTAAAGGTACTCATTGGACTTTGGGCCCCTTAGCGCAGTTAGGGTGCAAAAAAGTGCAACACATGTGGTATCACCGTACTATCAGCATAGACACAGAGTAACATGTTATTCTGTACATACTGGAGTTGGCTGGGATTCGCACTCACTGCAGCAAAATGAAATCAGTAAAAATCAGTAAAAAGTATTTGATTGGTCCATTTGCATGTTATACACAATCTCCATGTAGGTCTCAATTATCAGCGTCCCATTGGCCATCCCTGATGGGACCCGAGACATGTGACGCACGCATTTGCACGCACATGCTGGGAAGCTGCTGTTTCGTACTCCATCTTTCGCTTTTAGCAGGAGTTAAGCTTCGCTCCGCTTGTCTTTTGCCCGTCCACACTGGCTCTTTTCTTTTTTTTGTATTCAAAATTTTTTATTTTTCAAAGATTATCACATGCATACAATACCATCTGTGAAAGGTTAAAGTTTGTACAAAACATATTATTCCCAATGGGAGAAATCTTTATATTATCAAAAATAAAGTCACTTTTCACATATTAAACATGGCTCACATTCCTACTATTGTATCATCCCATTTCCAGTGGAATAATAACCTATTTAAAATATAAATAAAAGCACTAAGTTACCGCTATCTGCACAGTAGGTATTGCAGGTCAAAACTGGAGGGGGCTAATTTGTCCCTCCGCCATATTTGAGAGAAGGAGACAGAATTGGTATAGAAAGAGAGAAGAGGATCAGAGAAAGGAGGAGAAGAAGAGAGAAAAGAGAGAAAGAAGAAAGAGAAGAAAGGATGATGGCTGCCAGCCCAACGTGTCACAATACTTATCCCCATAGACAACTTGGCTAACTATAATACAATAGAATTCCACACTTTATCAAATATATGTATTTTGTCTTGCAGTACAGCTGTTAAATGCTCTATTTTATATATATACTTTACTTTGTTTAGAACTTCCGTAATTGAAGGCTTATTAGGATCTTTCCAGTGCTTAGAGATAGTACATCTAGCAGCTGTTAAGAAGTGGTTGATAAGTTTCTGCCTGGGGCCTTTCAGATGGGGCAATGGTTTGGCTAGGACACAGATCCAAGGGTCCATGGGGACAGTGATGTCAGTTTTTTGTTGTATCAGATGAATGACTTCTAGCCAAAATTGTTGGATAGTTGGACAAAGCCAGAATATATGATGTATTGTGCCCTCATTTCCACAGTTTCTCCAGCATGTTGATGGGATTGCTGGTATCCATTTATGGAGTCTTGATGGAGTGTTATACCAGAGGAATAGAATTTTGTAGATATTTTCTTTTGTGATGACGCATATAGACGTTTTTGTTGCATTGAGCCATAGCTTTGACCATGATTTTAAGTCCATAGTTGTATCTAGAACTTCCTCCCAATAGAGCATATATTTGTGTTGATAGTTTGGAGTGATACGTTCCGGAGAGTTGAACCACGTATAAAGGGATGAGATTAAGCCTGTTTGTAAAGGGCCAGATTCCCAAATAGCCTCAAATTCTGTTTTCCTGGGAAATTCCAAGGATGGGGATATAGATAGGATAAAGTGTCTAATTTGCAAATATTGCAGATAGTGTGAGCTTTTAAGAGATATTCTCTCTATGAGAGTTTCAAATGTATATAATTTCCCGGTAAAGGGGTCTAATAAATCTGAGACAAACCTAATATTCCTCTGGGCCCAAACTGATGAAGGAGCACAATTGAGGCCTGGAGCAAAAACGGGATTGCCAAATATGGGAATAAGGCTCGACCCCGGGGAGAGCAGCACGTAACGCTTGCCCAAAACTGACCAAAGCTTTAGATTAGATCTAATAGAAGTGTAAACAGAGCTAATCTCCCGCGGGATCGAGTCCGGCCCCCACAAACAGGCACTAGGATGGATAGGCTGTAATAAGGAGAATTCAATCTGGGTCCAACGGGCATGAGGGGACCTCTCATACCATGCAATCATCTGCCTGACTTGGCTTGCTACATAATAGTTATATAGATTAGGTACTGACAAACCACCAAACTGTCTTTGTAGTGTAAGGACTGATTTGGATATCCTAGGGGGCTTTCTATGCCAGATAAAGCGCATTAATGCTTTCTGCAAGGGAAGGATATGAGAGCGAGGCATCCATACAGGAATGGAGGAAAAAATATATACTAATTTGGGTAGAGAGTTCATTTTGAACGCTGCCATCCGGCCTATCCATGATATGTTGTATTCGTCCCATTTGGTTAGATCTTTCATAATTCTAGATATCAGTGGGGTTACATTATGATGTAAGAGTTTAGCTGAGTTCTTACATATATGTATTCCTAAATACTTCAATGTTTCCTTTTGCCATCTGTATGGAAACCTCGACTGCAGTCCCTCCAATGCTTGGTTTGTTAGATAAAATGAAAGGGCTTCTGACTTTTTCCCATTTATTTTATAGTTAGAGAACCTGCCAAACTCCGAGAGCTCCGCATGCAGATTAGGTAAAGAGACATGGGGATTAGTAATGGACAAGAGTACATCATCAGCAAAAAGAGATAGCTTATACTCCGATTTCCCCACCTGTACCCCTTGTATGTCAGGACTGCCCCTTATTCTAGCTGCTAAAGGTTCTATAGAAAGAGCAAACAATAGTGGGGACAAGGGGCAGCCCTGACGTGTACCATTAGAAATTGCAAAAAATTTGTGGGGGTCAGTGAATGGGATTTTCAACGCTACTTTGGGATTGGAATACAATTTCTGGAGTACAGTTATAAATATTCCCCCAAAGCCCATTATCTTTAGTGTTTGAAACAAGAATGGCCAACTTAGCCTATCAAAGGCCTTTTCCGCGTCTAAACTTAATAAAATAGAAGGTATCTTATAGTGATTGATGTGATCCACTAAATCTATAGTACGGCGGATGTTGTCGCCCGCGTAACGTCCTGTCATAAACCCTACTTGGTCCTTGTTTATTAATGAGGGGAGAATTGGAGTCAGTCTATTAGCCAAAACCTTGGTAAAGATCTTCAGGTCTGTATTTAATAAGGAAATTGGCCTGTAGTTTTTGACATCCAATGGGTCTCTGTCAGGCTTTGGAATGACCACCATATGGGATTTAAGCATAGAGTCAGGTATAGGATCCAATCCCATGAAACTATTGAATAAGATAACCAATTTAGGGGTCAATAGATCTCTAAATTTTTTATAATAGGCCATAGTAAACCCGTCAGGGCCCGGGGCTTTATGTGGTTTGGCATGTTTCAGCACTTCATTCACTTCTTCTGCTTGTATCTGAGCGTTTAAAATATTTAAGTGATCTAAAGAGAGGGTGGGGAGATTACAGGAGCGTAAATAATTTCCTATATCAGACCTAGAAGGGAAGGGATTATCACTCAGATTGTATACTTCCAAAAAGTATTCTCTGAATATGGTGGATATCTTGGCAAGATCATGTTGTAGTACCCCTTTTTTATCCTTTAGTGATAATACTGCATTGCGTGTTTTTATGTCTCTTAATTTTTTTGCCAATATGGTGTGGGCTCTATTTCCCTTCTCATAAAAGAGTTGCTTAGTAAAAAATAATGCTTTTTCCACATTAGCGTATTGTAAATCGGATAATTTTTTACGTACTATATTTAATTGGGTTAAGATATTCTTTGTTGGGGAAATCTTGTGGGATTCTTCAAGTGAGGTTATTTGTTGGAGGAGATCATTTATTTGTTTTAGGGATTCCCTTTTCTTGTAAGTAGCAATTGAGATGAATTTTCCCCTAATTGTGGCCTTATGGGCCTCCCATATAGTGGAATAGCGTGGCACTGAGCCTGTATTATGGTCAAAATAATTTCGGATGCTTTCCATTATATCTTGAGTAATTTCCTCATTTATCAGTAGACTGTTATTCAATTTCCAAACTGAAGGCAGTTTGGGGTTATTAGCAAGATTCAGGGCCAATTCTAAAGGAGCATGATCCGACCAAGATATTGGTCCTATTTCAGAGGAAATTACTGAATTCAATAGGGCTGGGGAGACAAAAAAGTGATCGATTCTTGTGTATGTAGAAGACGTGTGAGAGTAAAAAGTGAAGTCGTACTCATCTGCATGCAGAGCTCTCCAAGCGTCACAGTATCCAAAGCTTTTCAGAAGTGTTCTGAATTCCCTAGATGTTCGACATATGGAGGGAAAATTTGAAGGGGTATGCTCAGATCTACGGTCTCTTGTTGGGAAACAGATTAAATTGAAATCCCCACCCATTATAACATTAGGGCAGGCCATTTGTTCTATTTTCTTAAACACCTTCCCTAAGAATTGTAGCTGATGATCATTAGGGGCGTACACAGTAGCTAAAATAATATCTAGTCCATGAAGTGAACCTTGTAAAATGAGGTAACGTCCACCTGGATCACTGCAGACTGATTTAATCAGAATGGGACACCTGTTATGTATTAGAATAGCTACACCAGCCTTTTTTACCTTTGCGTTAGCACAATATGAGGTAGGATAGTGTTTATTCTTTAAATATCCAGGTTTTTTAGTGGAAAATCTTGTTTCCTGCAAAAAGACTATGTCCGCATTAATTCTATTCAAATCTCTTAAGGCGAGATAACGTTTCCTAGTTGAATTCAACCCTTTTGTATTTAGGGAAACTAATTTAATCATTGATGCATAGTATAATCTAGCTTTGCAGTCTGCAGTGGTCCCCCTGGACCCCCCCTATCAGAGAGAATAGTGATTGGGCTGGCAGCCTTTAAAAGTACATAGAAGATGAAGAGGAAAGAAAAAAGGGTGGAAAGAGAATTTAAAAGGAAGAAGAGTAAAGGTAAGAGAATAAACAACCAAAATAAACATTCTGCTATTGAAAGTGGGAAAGGATCCCTGGGCATATTAAGCATAATAACCGTACTCATGTTTTCAATCCAGGGTATAGGCTGAAAAGCCAAGATCAGAACAAGGACCAAATTTGTCCTCATTTGGATGTGCCCCACTGCACATCCTTGTGGGGGATACATACGAGCACCTTGCGGCCTCCCTGTCCGCGAGTCCCAGCCAACCATGCCTGTAGCTTTTCATTATGGGTAGTAAGACTGGCATCATATAGTAACAAACATAGTCTCGAATCGAACCTCTCAAGTGGCAGGGCTTTTGGGAGAAAGACGAGGTGGTGAAGTATCGCCTTGGTAGCGGGTCTTTGCTGGTGAGCTTGGAGGGGGTAGCTTTGGCATTCGTAGGCCCAAACCCTTAAGCAGATCTGGAGCGTCTTCCGGGGATGAAATCGCGTGGTAAACCCCATCTCTTACGGCTATTAACTTGAAGGGATAACCCCATCTATACTGGATTCCTTTTTCCCTTAATAGCGTGGTGACCGGGCGTAGCTTCCTTCTCTTTGCCAGAGTTACCGGAGAAATGTCATTAAAGATTTGAACCTCATGGTCTTTAAATGCGTAAGATGGCGTGTTTCTTGTCGCAACAGATATTATCTCTTTTGCCTCGTAATAGTGGAATTTTGCTATAATGTCTCTTAACAGAGGGGCTCCTTCAGGGCGCGGGCCTATTGCTCTATGGGCCCTATCAAAGCGCCACATCTCTTGCGGAGTGTCCGGAGATATATCCGTACAGAGGCTTGTTAAGTAAGCTTTAATATCTGAAGGCTTAACAGTGTCAGGTACCCCTCTTACCCGGAGATTGGATCTTCGGTCTCGGTTCTCGTGATCCTCGATGGAACGCTGAAGTTCAGCCACGGTGTCCGAGAGCCTGTAGTTCTCCTCCTCGAGATGTAAGCATCGTTCCTCCAGTGACTCGACCGACTGCTCGAGTGACGTGGTGCGGGTTAGGACTACTTCAATGTCTGAACGTAGATCCGCCACAGCTGCGGAGACCGCCTCTTTGACCGTTGTGGTTAGTTTCTCATGAAGGTCTGCTAGGCATGTTTCCAGCACTTGCCTTGTGATGTAGTCGGGCGCTGGGATGGGCTCCTCACTGCGCGGAGACTTGGGAGCCGCCATCTTGGGCGGGTCAGTTTGCTGATTAGGCCTCTGGAAGTAGGCGTCTAATTTCTTGGCTTTCTCCGGTCTCCTCTTCCTTTTGGGTCCCATATACAGCTGCACCACGCTTTCGGGGTCTCAATCCCACCACTCCGGTATTTATTTTCTCGATAAAAGCGCCAGAGTTCTCAGTTTGCAGGCCGGTGATCAGCGGAGCTCACAGACTAAGCGGCCATCTTGCTCAGCGCCGCGCATGCGCCCCCACACTGGCTCTTTTCAGCGTGCGCAGCGAGACATAATTACTCATATTCTTTATGGGTATTGTGTGCGTCCAGTTGTTTGGAAAGCGTTCAAAGCCCTCTGTAATGTATAAAATGCGCTTTTAAAAAAGACGTGCCAGTTTCCAGTAATACAAAGTACAGAACGTGAGAGGCCAGCGGGACGTACGCTAAACATTGGGTGAGATCCAGGTTCCTGTAGATGGCGGGTCAGCCTATAGGCGACACCGGTCACCAGGCTTATTATAGGGAACTGTACAGGCATGTAGAGATCGCGTTTCTGATTGCCAGCAACTGATGCGATAACAAAGCACGTTGATGAGGAGCGGTCGTGGCATATAGAACATAATAAATTATTCAAGATACCCGTTTGTGCCTTATGTATCCAGTTTTCAGTGTCAGAACTGCTTCTTATCCTATATAATAATCTCAACCAGAAAAAAGAGAACCAGTAACCTGTATAGCTGCACTCAGAAGAGAGAACCACTTATTGCAAGAAATAGGCTTCACCGTTTAATCAAATTGAACAAAACCCAATTATAGTTATGGGTATGGTTGCATATAACTTAATATAAGACATAGCAATAACATCACATGACCTGAGAAAGGACATTGCCTAAACCTAATCCCCACCATAAATTACATGAACTAATCTCAAGTATAGTCCATCTAACTAGCAAATTTTTCTGCGTGGATCCACAGCAATAAAGTGCCTAAGCTTCAAATAGCAGCTAAAACTTGTCATAATAAAGTTCTCAGCCCCAAAAAATGATTGTGCACAATCCATTCCTAAAAAATAGTTCTTTATCCAAAAGATTCTACATAGACAGTTCCAGCTGTCCTCCCTCCAAGCGGGAATACAATTAATCACTTATGTCAACTCCTAATGATCCATGTGCAAAAATAAGGTATTTGGGTACATGGTTTGCCATGAAAAGTAAAAAGCATACGACCTGATATATACTGTATATACTCGCATATAAGCCGACCTGCGTATAAGCCGAGGTGCCCACTTTTCCCGCAGAAACCAGGAAAAAGTAATTGACTCGCATATAAGCCCCCTCCCCAGTATAGACCCCTCCACAGTAGCCAGGTCAGCCAGTAAGCGTCCTCCTGGGTGATCTACCCATGTGCAGCCCAGCAATGATGCGAAGGATACCTCCCCGGCTAACTTTGCCTTCTTTTTCAGCTGGTTGCGGCGGTGTTTATGGCGGGGACTCTAATAGGGAGCGCTGATTTAGCGTGGAACATCCACATACGTGATCCAAGCACGACCGCTCCAATAATCCAAGTGTCCGGCTCAATGCCCACCTGCACAACAGTCACAAGACCAGTAATAGTAGGCCTCGGCGTCTCTGTACCGCCACGCGGGGTTCACTATATAATAATCTGTCTGTGTCCCTGCGTCCTCCTGTGTCCGTGCGTTTAGGCCAGCGCGCATGCACGGCACGTGGGCATACTTTAGACAGCACAGGAGGACGGTTGCAGGGGAAAGGCATGTACGCAAGTTGCGGCATGTGTGCGCATCGAGGCCGTTGCGTTGTGCCGGCATGTATGTGTACCGGCTGTGTACGCGTAGTGGGCATGCACATGTACACTGACCGTGCAGGCAATGTTGTGGTGGCGTTGGCGAAGGCGACGGGGCGGGGGATAGGGTGTTGTGAAGGGCGTAGCGGACAAGGCCTAGCGCCCGGGCCTAAGGTCTAGTATCTATATATTGCTGTATTTGGGCATGTTACCCTGCCCTCGGGGCGTAACTACAGAGGAACAGCCCATGCAACAGTAGGTGGGCCCAGAGCTGTAAGGGGCCCCAATTACTACTTCCCTTACTCCAATAAAGAGATCCATTCTTTAAATCAGGTGTTTTTGTGGCTACACTAGCTATTATTATTAATATTATTACTGATTTATAAAGTGCCAACATATTCCGTGGTGCTGTACAAAGTAAGAAACAAACATGGGGTATATAATAATACAGACAATGCAGCCCCGGGCCGCCCATGAGGCGGATTGAGGCAGGTTCCTCAGGCGGCAGAAGTGGGGGGCGGTGCCCACCTGGCTGTGGGTGGGGCAGGGCGCCAAGCTGGAGGGGGTAGCAGCCAGGAAGAGGGAGCAGCGGGCACAGCGATGGGGAGGGGGGTGGTCAGACCCTCCAGCTAATTGCTGAAAGAGCAGACGGGGAAGCCCCAGGTGAGGGGGGAGTGCCTCTCTCCCTCCTTCCCTATGCAGAGTCCTGATGAGAGTGTACATGAGATGTTACTCACCCAGCTCTCCGCTTTCCACTGACAACGATCTCCCTTCAGTCAGAGGAACCTAATTAATAGTGAGGTTCTTCCAGCTATCTGATACTTGGATGCACCTCTAGCTACTTAATATTGAGGGTCCTTCTGGCTACCTAATGCTAGGGGACACCTGTAGATACCTATGATGGGCAAAGGAAGTAATGGAGAAGTGACAGCGGGGACAGCCAGCACACTTGCGGTGCCGTTCGGCGGGGGTTTGTAGGTTCATGGAGGGTGAAGTCTAAGGTGCCAGGACATTTGTGCCTATAGGCTGCTGTGAGGTAAATCCAGGCCTGATACTGGTACATATTCAATTGGTAATGTGCAACAGAAGCAGGAAAAATAAATGGGAGGTCCCTGCTCTTGTGAGCTCACAATATAAAGGGTAGTGGGGTAGAGACCCTAGGAAAGGAGACAAATAGGTTTGCAGATGAGGCGGTGAGAGACAAAAAAAATTATAAGCTTGTCTAAATCAGTGTGCCTTGAAAATGTCCAGGTTCGGAGCGAGATGGACAGGCTGTGAGAGAGATTTCCAAAGGAGAGGTGACACTTGTGAAAAGTCCTGGAAGCGAGAGTGAGAGGATGTGACCAAGCTGGACAACAAAAGGGTGTCGTGGGAGGAGCGAAGGTTCCAGGATGGATATCTGGAGATGAATGAGGAAATGTATGGAGGGGATAGCCTAAGTAGAGCTTTGTACGATTGTGTTGAGAAATTGAACTGGATCCTTTTGGTGATTGGTAGCCAATGGAGGGATTGGCAGAGAGGGGCAGCATCAGAGTAGCGGGAGGAGAGGTGGATGAGATGGGCAGCAGAGGTCAATAGGGATTGGCGGAGGAAGCAGCATCAGAGGAGCAGGAGGAGAGGTGGATGAGACGGGCAGCAGAGGTCAATAGGGATTGACAGAGAGAGGCAGCATCAGAGGAGCGGGAGGAGAGGTGGATGAGATGGGCAGCAGAGGTCAATAGGGATTGGCGGAGGAAGCAGCATCAGAGGAGCAGGAGGAGAGGTGGATGAGACGGGCAGCAGAGGTCAATAGGGATTGACAGAGAGAGGCAGCATCAGAGGAGCGGGAGGAGAGGTGGATGAGATGGGCAGCAGAGGTCAATAGGGATTGGCAGAGGAAGCAGCATCAGAGGAGCGGGAGGAGAGGTGGATGAGATGGGCAGCAGAGGTCAATAGGGATTGGCAGAGAGAGGCAGCATCAGAGGAGCAGGAGGAGAGGTGGATGAGATGGGCAGCAGAGGTCAGTAGGGATTGGCAGAGAGAGGCAGCATCAGAGGAGCGGGAGGAGAGGTGGATGAGATGGGCAGCAGAGGTCAATAGGGATTGGCAGAGAGAGGCAGCATCAGAGGAGCGGGGGGAGAGGTGGATGAGATGAGCAGCAGAGGTTAGTAGGGATTGGCAGAGAGAGGCAGCATCAGAGGAGCGGGAGGAGAGGTGGATGAGATGGGCAGCAGAGGTCAGTAGGGATTGGCAGAGAGAGGCAGCATCAGAGGAGCGGGAGGAGAGGTGGATGAGATGGGCAGCAGAGGTCAATAGGGATTGGCAGAGAGAGGCAGCATCAGAGGAGCGGGAGGAGAGGTGGATGAGATGGGCAGCAGAGGTCAATAGGGATTGGCAGAGAGAGGCAGCATCAGAGGAGCGGGAGGAGAGGTGGATGAGCAGCAGAGTTCAGTAGGGACTGGCAGAGAGTGGCAGCATGAGAGGAGCAGGACGAGAGGTGGATGAGATGAGCAGCAGAGTTCAGCAGGGATTGGCAGAGAGGGGCAGCATCAGAGAAGCGGGAGGAGAGGAGGATGAGCAGCAGAGTTCAGTAGGGACTGGAGAGGCGCCAGTCTGGTTCTTTTTTTGGGTAGACCACAGAGTGGGGTGCTATAGTAGTCAAGACAGGAAATGATTTTGACATGTACACGCATTTTAGTAGCTTCTTGTTTAAGGAAGGGATGCGTTCTGGAGATATTGTTGAGTTGGAAGTAGTAGGAGGTTGTTATGTGTTAATATGTGGTTTAAATGAGAGTTCAGATTCCAGAGTTACCATCGGGCAGCGAGTTTTAGGAGTTGAGGTCACTAGGGTATTTTCTACACCAAAGCATTGCTGTTCCTCTTACGTCCCCTTGTTCCAGCACTGTCACCCCCGTATAAATCTGCCATTGCGGAAGGCTTCAGAAACCCGAGTGCTCCTGAAGACATACTGGAGGAAGAGGTGGGGGGTTGAGTAGGGAGTTGAAGGTGTAACAAAGTTGTTTAGGGTTATGGGATTGTGAAGAGATGAGTGAGGAGAAGTATTACTGCTTTGCAAGGGAAAGGGCGTCCCTGACCTGCTCCAGAGCTTTTTTTTAATAACACTGGAAGCCTTCTGCCGTAGTCTGGATTTCCCTAAAAAAGGGGATATTTGGACCTTCTTTTTACTCAGTTATTAGATGGTATTTATAGAGCCATGCTTGAAGTTGCTATAACATCATATATATCTATGGGTCATCTAATTATCCAACCTATCTGTCGATTTTAGAAGCTGTATCATATGGATGTGATAAAGGCTTTCCCCTGCCGCATCGGAACAAAGGACAGATGGTGTCACTCTGGATGTCCCTCACAGACCGGTTTGAGAAGACCTCAAGGCTTTCCCATGAGACGGCCACACTGTTTGATCCTTCTCAAAGGAGATGGGAAGAACGGTAGACAATAGGAGGCGGGTTATGTGGCCTCTACACCTGAACCTGCAGGAATGGATACGGTGGAGGCAATAAGCTATTCAGCCACACTCCATTTGCTGTAAATGTGGGAAGCCAAGCGGCACTATCCGGCAGAGCGCCGGTGTCTCCTCTTGTCATTCCTCATCCTTTCATTATTACGAAGGTGTCCTATTTTCCCGGCTCTCTAACCCGACCGTCTAGCGCTGACCCTCTGTGATTTCAAAAGCCTTCAGATGCTTTTCGACACATCTTATGGTTTCTTCATCCTTTATGGACTCAATCTAGATGAAAGAGAAGCTGCAATTACAGCATTTTCACTGTCACCGACTCGCAGTGTGTCAGGTCACCTCTGACGAAACATGTCACTTCCTCCACAGGAAGTACAGTGTTGCCTTCTGAAGGTAATTGTGTGTCTTGCACCGATGTTTCTTAAGGTGGCCTTACATCAAGCGATGTATGGGCAGATCGACCAAGAGACAGATACCTCTCTGATTGAATCTGATCGGAGGTAGAATTGTTGCCTGCCCATACACTGCAGGCCGATTCCCGATAGATTTCTGCATGACCTTCCCGCCTCCCTGGCCACCCTCAAGTGTTAAATGTCCAACCCCCCCCCCCTTCCCGGGCCCATACTCTGAAAACGAAAGCCTGGTACACCATTTCAATTATGATTGGCCAATCACTGACCGATTTTGCCCCTTCTGTGGAGTATGAGGGTTTACTTACACAATCTGCTCATAGTATTCAAAATCTGCTTACCCTCACACTATGGGCTTGAGTCACTAAACCGTGACAACTCAAATATCACACCTTATCAACGTTAACATGCCTTATCAGAGTAGCATAGCAAGCGCTAAAAACTTGCGCTAAAAACTTATGCCTGCTAATTGGCAATGGCACTTGTCCTGCCCTGAGCCCCTGCGGGTTCGTAGCGCTCGCTATGCTACTCTGATAAGGCTTGTTAACTTTGATAAGGTGTGATATCTTTGATAAGGTGTGATATTTGATTTATTAAGGTTTAACGAATCAAGCCATATATGGACTTGGTAAAATTGGCCAAAGATTAGCCAGTTATTGGTCAATCATAATTGAAAGTGTGTACAAGGCTTAAAAGGTTAACCTGATCCCATCCCTCGGCCTATCGTCTCATCGGTGAAAACATAACGCCTGATTATCCGTGGCTTGCTGCTGAGATTGTGGCACAAATAACAGCTCTTATTTTCATTTACAGCCACCAGTAAGAAGCGCAGAAGGCGAGAAGGAAGCTGTGTGATTTAGGTCACTTTATGAAATCACAATACAAGTCCCAAATGCCAGGAGTGATGGATCTCCAGGTGAGAGGAACAGAACTCTCTGGAACCTCATCACTCTTCCAACGTGACAGTGCTAAATTGCAGCTCTATGTGATATGTGACCCCTGGAGGTGAACGAGAACTGACTGACGATCTTCAGTCTATCCCTCGTCTTGTCTGCTTTCATCAGCGCTGGAATCATTGTGGTCTCTCTTCCTGGGAAGTTGCTTCTTGTGCTTAAAGTGGTCTGAAAGTCAGCATTTCTACTTTGCTCTAAAATATTCCTCAAAGCTTGAAAGGTACTATCCCAGAATTTTTTTTTAGCAGAACATTACTGAAAAAAAGCACTTTGTCTTGCTATTCAGCTTCAAATCCACATCCAAACTGGAGATAACAGTATCTTTGTTTGCATTCCAATGTTGATACATGTGTGTAAACACAATGTAACAAGTGTAAAGGAGCTCTCTGTGAAGCTCTCTGTGCTCCAAGTACACCAACAGCACAGAACAGCTAATTAGAAGAGGTTAATATATAATAAAAAGCAGTTTGAATAAAATGCAATGACAGCTTTTAGGGCAAGATACATTACACTTTGGAAACTTGTCATTTGTAAACAGACAATATTACTTATGCACAAAAGCAAATATAATAACTTTATGAGTGATAAAAACTAGGAAAACACATTTTTGTTAAAAGTCATGTCGGAGTTTCAGACCACTTTAAAGGGAACTGGCTACGTATATTGGAGACACCTATGCCTGGCTATCTATACTGGAGGCACTTATAGCTGGCTACCTATACTGGGGGCACCTACTGTATGTATGACTACCTATACTGGGGGGCACACCTATGCCTAGCTACTTATACTGGGAGTACCTATGCCTGGCTACCTACACTGGGAGTGCCTATGCCTGGCTACCTACACTGGGAGTGCCTACGCCTGGCTATCTACACTGGGGACATCCATACCTGACTACCTATACTGGGGACACCTGGCTATACTAGAGGCACTTATAGATGGCTACCTATACTGGGGGCACCTACTGTATGTCTGGCTACCTATACTGGGAGCACCTATGCCTGGCTACCTACACTGGGAGTACCTACGCCTGGCTATCTACACTGGGGACATCCATACCTGACTACCTATACTGGGGGTGTAGTATAGGTTCACCAGTCCATGGGGAAGGGGTGCAATTTAGCCTAGAAACTGCCCTGGATATGGTGTATGGCTCTGCATGTAATTCTGAGGGGAGAGGGAGCCAGTGACGGGACCTGCAAAGAGCGGCAGCTGAAGAGGAGGGGCTGGAGAAGAGCATGAGCCTGGCAGCTGCATTCATAACAAATTGCAGGGGGCGGAGTCTGGTCTCAGAAAGTCCAGAAAGAATGGCATTGCAGTAGTCCAGATGGGAGGTGACCAGGCAGGGGAGGACTGGGAGCTTTTGGCCTGAAGGGAAAACATAAACTAGAGGCCAGTTTTCATGGCAGACCAAGCCAAAATGACAAAGCACACGTGCCCCACGTGCTATATGCTTGAGGGACAGCTTGACAGGTAACGTATACTACACTGGCACTGGGGGACACATAAACATAATACATTTTGAGTTACAGCGGCCGGGGTTTCCGTCGCGTTCAGAATTTATTATCAGAATTCTGATTTTTTTTCCCATGGACCCTGCAGGCAAGCCTCTGCTCTGCATCATGCTGTGTATATTTACCAGCTTGCCTGCCCTCTAATTGCTCTGTAATTGGGCGTTTATTTCCCTCAGCCAGCCTAGTGATTCACATTGCATTATACAAAAACATGCATGCACCAGGCAGGCACTGCACCAGACCTAAATCATTAAATGAAAGGCAGCCTGGGGGGAAATCTTCCCCTTTCCCCCATGGCCAATCCTCCCATGTGACCAGGTGACTTGAAGGCAGAAAAAACATGAATATATTATAATTGTCTTATTTATCAGGGTGTAGGGTGTGGTGCTGATGTGGGGCATAACTGTAGGGGAGTAGCCTATGTGATCACAGGGGGGAGGGGCCAGAGCTGTGGGGGGCCCCACCTACTAGCCTTACCTTCCTCCGATACAGGGGACTATACTTCAGATCAGGTGTGTTGTGGCTACACATGTTATGGGTGTGCAGATCCTGAAGGCCGCACTTGTTTTATGACCCTTGTGAGATGGGCAACAAGGCTGTGAAAGGCACCAAGGGAAGGCAAGGGAAGGGGTGTGGCCATTTAGGGGGGTCCTCATCAAAGTTTCACTGGGGAGCCCATCAGGGCCGGCCCTTGACTTTTTGCCGCCTGAGGCAAAAAAAAATTTTCCGCCGCCACCCCCCCCCCCCGGTGGGGGGGGGGGGGCGCTCTGGGGGGCCGCTGAGCTGGAGGGGTAGCTGGCAGGACGGTCGTACCCCCCCTCCCTCGCCTGGGTCCCCCGAACTGCGCTCCCCTCCAGCCTTACATAGAAGAAGCAGCCGCTATTTGTAAGAGGCACGGGCGGGGAGGACTCACCTCTTCCCAGCGTGCGCTCCACTGACATCACTTCCTGCAGCGTTGCAGGAAGTGACGTCAGTGAAGCGCACGCTGGATCGAGGAAGAGGTGAGTCCTCCCCGCCCGTGCCTCTTACAAATAGCGGCTGCTTCTATGTAAGGCTGGAGGGGAGCGGAGGACGGGGGACCCAGGCGAGGGAGGGGGGGGTCCGACCCCCCCTCCCCGCCGCTAGGCCCAATACCCCCGTCCTGCCAGCTACCCCTCCAGCTCGGCGGCCGGCTCCCCGCACGGACGGGCGGATGCCGCCCCTGGAAATTTGCCGCCTGAGGCAAAAGTTTCACCCCGCCTCATGAGCGGGCCGGCCCTGGAGCCCATGATGAATTGCAGTTACTCCAGCTGGTATTACAGAGACTTAGTTATTTACATTTAGCACAGCGCTGTCTCTCTCCCCGCCGGCTTTCTCCTGCAGACAGCGCAGTGCCAGGTATGGAGCACAGATAAGCCGAGGCCTCAGACGGGGATCAGATTCTGAACAAGCAGCCTGAATTGCTTTTCTAAATCTCATCATTCTCGCCTTGAGGAATAAGCCGGAACCTCTGGAGCAGGTCTGCTCTCCCCAGCAAGCTGATCCCATCTGATCAGATAGAGGAGATTGTGCAGCGCAGAAAGGGCACAGCGCTCCCGACTCTCCGCTGGTCTGACAGAGCCGGGCCAGAGGCGGTCAGCCAGCTGCTAGTGCAGGTAACAAGATCCGGGCAGCGCGTGAGTGTGACAGAGCCGGGCCAGAGGCTGTCAGCCAACTACAAGTGCAGGTAACAAGATCCGGGCAGCGCGGGGGTATGACAGAGCCGGGCC
This sequence comes from Hyperolius riggenbachi, assembly GCF_040937935.1. Taxonomy (NCBI): domain Eukaryota; kingdom Metazoa; phylum Chordata; class Amphibia; order Anura; family Hyperoliidae; genus Hyperolius; species Hyperolius riggenbachi. Next base: position 431,562,441 of record NC_090650.1, read on the forward strand.
AGAGGCGGTCAGCCAGCTGCTAGTGCAGGTAACAAGATCCGGGCAGCGCGTGAGTGTGACAGAGCCGGGCCAGAGGCTGTCAGCCAACTACAAGTGCAGGTAACAAGATCCGGGCAGCGCGGGGGTGTGACAGAGCCGGGCCAGAGGCGGTCAGCCAGCTGCTAGTACAGGTAACAAGATCCGGGCAGTACGGGGGTGTGACAGAGCCGGGCCAGAGGCGGTCAGCCAGCTACAAGTGCAGGCAACAAGATCCGGGCAGCACGGGGTGTGACAGAGCCGGGCCAGAGGCGGTCAGCCAGCTGCTAGTACAGGTAACAAGATCCGGGCAGTACGGGGGTGTGACAGAGCCGGGCCAGAGCCGGTCAGCCAGCTGCTAGTGCAGGTAACAAGATCCGGGCAGCACGGGGGTGTGACAGAGCCAGGCCAGAGGCGGTCAGCCAGCTACTAGTGCAGGTAACAAGATCCGGGCAGCACGGGGTGTGACAGAGCCAGGCCAGAGGCGGTCAGCCAGCTACAAGTGCAGGCAACAAGATCCGGGCAGCACGGGGTGTGACAGAGCCGGGCCAGAGGCGGTCAGCCAGCTACTAGTGCAGGTAACAAGATCCGGGCAGCACGGGGTGTGACAGAGCCAGGCCAGAGGCGGTCAGCCAGCTACTAGTGCAGGTAACAAGATCCGGGCAGCACGGGGTGTGACAGAGCCAGGCCAGAGGCGGTCAGCCAGCTGCTAGTACAGGTAACAAGATCCGGGCAGTACGGGGGTGTGACAGAGCCGGGCCAGAGGCGGTCAGCCAGCTGCTAGTACAGGTAACAAGATCCGGGCAGTACGGGGGTGTGACAGAGCCGGGCCAGAGGCGGTCAGCCAGCTACAAGTGCAGGTAACAAGATCCGGGCAGCACGGGGTGTGACAGAGCCAGGCCAGAGGCGGTCAGCCAGCTACAAGTGCAGGTAACAAGATCCGGGCAGCACGGGGTGTGACAGAGCCGGGCCAGAGGCGGTCAGCCAGCTGCTAGTGCACTGCGCTCCCGACTCTCCGCTGGTCTGACAGAGCCGGGCCAGAGGCGGTCAGCCAGCTGCTAGTGCACTGCGCTCCCGACTCTCCGCTGATCTGACAGAGCCGGGCCAGAGGCGGTCAGCCAGCTGCTAGTGCACTGCGCTCCCGACTCTCCGCTGATCTGACAGAGCCGGGCCAGAGGCGGTCAGCCAGCTACAAGTGCAGGTAACAGGATCCGGGCAGCACGGGGGTGTGACAGAGCCGGGCCAGAGGCGGTCAGCCAGCTACAAGTGCAGGTAACAAGATCCGGGCAGCACGGGGTGTGACAGAGCCGGGCCAGAGGCGGTCAGCCAGCTACAAGTGCAGGTAACAGGATCCGGGCAGCGCGGGGGTGTGACAGAGCCGGACCAATGGCGGTCAGCCAGCTACAAGTGCAGGTAACAAGATCCGGGCAGCGCGGGGGTGTGACAGAGCCGGGCCAGAGGCGGTCAGCCAGCTACTAGTGCAGGTAACAAGATCCGGGCAGCGCGGTGATGTTGTGGTTAGCGCTCTCTCAGTCCCTGGTTCAAATCCCAGCCAGGGCACCATCTGCATGGAGTTTGTATGCTCTCCACATTTTCTGGGCGGATTTCCTCAATGCACTCTGGTTTCCTTTAAAGTGAACCAGAGGTGAAAATAAGCTGATGAGATAAACAATAGTATTTATCATCCTACTCCTAAAAAATGACTTTTTTTTTAGATATCCCAAGGTTGTGTTTTGTATTTAAACATTTACAAAGTAGATTGAATGTTTTATTGTCTCTGTTCAATGGCAGTCTATTAGGTGTCCCAGAGTTAAAATACATGAATTATTGACCCTTTTCTATACCTCCCATGCCCTCACAAGTTGTATTTTACCAGGAAAACTTTTATGGCTGTAATTTGCTTATCAGTGATGTTTACTTTATTTCTGACAAGCTACTGACAAGACAAAAGCTGTCACTTCCATGCCCGAAAAGTAACTCTTTCAAGCAGCAAAGATGTTTTTCACAGTACATACACATGTTTATCTCATCATGCCATATGTCACCTCGGGTACACTTTAAAGCAGTAGGATCAGCCATACTATGCCAGGGGAAAAAAACACATATATAAGTAGATAAATACTTGATCTACTTACATAACACATGTATTATACTGTCCACGTTTTGATTTCAGTGAATGTTATATAGTAAATGACGAGAATTCTGTTCCTGGTGGGGGCCATGTCTTTTGCCCACAGTTTGAGGCTAACTCGTGATGTCATTTCTGCCCTTTACTTTTTTTCTTGTCTCCTCCAATCGCTGAGTCGCCTCAGCCTTGCTTGTAAACACAAGTGAGTAGGGGATTAGGTTTCAGATAAGCAGCTGGCAGGGAAATAAAGGGAAGAGGAGGAATATATTATAGATAAAAAGAACCCCCAGCATGCAATACTTTGGCACGACTACTAAAGGGCCAGTGCTCCTTAAGTATGTGATAACTCCAAATCTTAACAGCAGAAAAAGTTTTGAAAGTTTTGATTGCAGGCTTAGCATCTTTATCACTTAATACACTCAGACCATTTACTGTTGAAATTTGTTTTTTTTGGTGACGATACCGCTTTAAGCTTGAGGAATAGCCCCGCCTTCCCTCCTCTACATTCTCTATTGATGCTGTATAATGAATGCATTTAATAGACTCTGCATTGGAAAGCCAATGTGAGAAATTATACAGACGGCTGCGGAGGGGACGTTACTTTTATTTCTCTCTGGACCAATAACTGTCACTGATAGGCCAGAGAATGATGCTGCACACAAGGCAAGGCTCTGCTTATTCCTGTAGCTACACACTTCTGCCGCTTTATTATTATATCATTGTTCTAAAGGAATGCCGCTGCCCCCAAGTCTATTGTGTCACATAATGGGGGGCCCCCTGGCCGGGGGCAGAACATTAAAGTGGGAGGGATATGGAGGCTGACATATTTGTTTCCTTACAATGCAGATGGCATGGATAAGTGTGAATGCTGCCCCAAAGCAAACCTTATGATATAAGGAATTGTATGTGTAGTATGGACAATGAATAGAAAATTAGTAGCAAAGGAAAGAGTATCATATTTTGTGATTCAGTTATATAGCTTTTTTTTTTTTTTTTCAAACAACATTGCATCATTCTGTCACAGTTGCAGTTTAGAAACCACACTCTGTCTTTTAAGCTATAAAACAAAGGAGAAATAATGACCCTTTGAACATTAATGCAGTAAAACCTTATCTCAAGCTGTCTCTCACTGTTTCTTGGCTTAAAGGGACCCTAAAATCATAATTTCCACTTACCTTCAGCCTACCGTAGGCCACGAGGTCGTCCTAGCTCCTCTCCCGGTCCTGCTTGTCGGCTTCGTTATTGTATGACTTCTGCCTGAAGTTGTCAGGGCTGCTTCCTGCTAGGCCGATACGCGCCATCACGCCGCCGTGAGAGTCCTCAGCATGTGCGGTTCTCTAACTTTAAGTGCTTCTCTAACAACAATAAATCTGCCCCCATGTGTATCTTTCATGCACTGTAACCCACTCTTTCATAAACAGCTCCCTAGGGCATCAGCTTCAGTTTTTTCAGGTCTTGCTCCCCATTTTCAACCCCTCTTTCATGTTCAGGTGCCCCCTTGTACTGCAGCCCCCAAGGCCCGGCCTTTCCAGAGATCTGGCTCTGCATAGAACCAGAACAAGCATGCGGCAGATCAGATGTTTCTGACATCATTGTCAGAACTGACAAGATTGGCTGCAGTAGTGTCTGAATAACACCAGAAACAAGTATGCAGATAAATAGACCAGCAGGACTGCCAGGCAACTGGTAATGTTTAAAAGGAAATAAATATGGCAGCCTCCATACCCCTCTCGCTACAGTGGTCCTTTAAAGAGACTCTGAAGTCTCTAGAAAACACAGTTTTTATGTAACAATGTTGTTAGGCATAATTACCCCCTCTGAAACGCCGCATCCCCACAGCTGAAATCTCAGTTAAACCCCCCGAAATCCCCGGGGGGAGATATGGGCAGTGCTTCTGCATAGAGGCAGAGCTTTGAGCAGTAGCCCTGCCTCTCCTCCGTCAATCTGCATGGATCGCCGCCTCTCCCCGCCCCTCTCAGTCTTCCTTCACTGAGAGGGGCGGGGAGAGGCGGCGGAGATCAGCGCTGACTGACGCGCATGGAGGCAGAGCTACAGCCCAAAGCTCTGCCTCCCCCGGGCAGCAAAATCCACGACCAGAAAAGTTGTGGATTTTTGCCCTGTGGTTTTGGGGGGATTGAGATTTCAGCCGCGGGGATGCGGCATTTCAGAGGGGGCATTCATGCCTAACAACATTGTAACATAAAAACTGTGTTTTATGGAGGCTTCAGAGTCTCTTTAAGTGCTTCAGAAAACAGGACTGTATTGGACCCAAGCTCAGAGAAGCTCTTTTGCATAGATAATAACTGAAGTTTTTTTTTTTAACTCTTCCTGTACTGGAACTGGTACTTTTTTTTTTTGCTACTTATGTTCTATTTATTATCCGTTCTACTCATATAATTCATTATCTCAAGTTTATTTTTACTTCAGGTTTGCTAATATGTAACAGTGTGTAAAACAATACCACACATGACAGTTCTCACAAAAACGTGCAGTTATTAATGTGCATGCAGATGTAAATAGCAAGCGTGAGAGATCGCTCCCCGACTTTACTGACTCGCAGTTCCTTCGGTAGTAAATGTCATTAATTTGCCGCCGCGTCTCTTAACTCGATACAACAGCTGTAACGTTCGGTAAATCTTGCTCTGAACACTACCCAATCATCGGGAAATCCAGACTCCTTTGTGACATAAATCTTGCCAATCGTAAGCATCTATTGAAAGCAGTTAACAGGAATTTATCGCCGGCCGGCTCTCCAGCAGAGCCAGGGAAAAGAAAATCATGCAAGAGAATTAAATCCCATTCTTCTTGCTCCAGTTAAATAATTCAGAGGCCCCACCCAACAAAAAAACAGATGTTTGTCATTAAATGCGGACGCTGGTGGGGGGGGGGGGGGGGGGAGTGCATTGGGTAAAAGGAGACAGTCAGTTCTACTCTGTGCGGTCACCTCTGTGTTGCAGGCTTCACAGTTCTTAAAATTCAAGTGCGAAAACGCTTTCGCCGCACAGCTAAAGAAACTCAATGCAGAATCGCACTTGTGCTAACATTTTCAAAATTGTGTTTGCGTTTTTGCATGTGCAAAAAGAAACACCTTGCAGAATAAATTTGCATATGCCATGCAAATTCCTACTGACTTTCATTAGGGCCTGTACACACTGGCTGCATGATTTTTCAACCGCAAAGCCTTCATGAAAAGCCTTAAAGAGGAACTGTCGCGAAAATCTTAAAATTTAAAACACATACAAATAAGAAGTACATTTCTTCCAGAGTAAAATGAGCCATAAATTACTTTTCTCCTGTGTTGCTGTCACTTACAGTGAGTATTAAAAATTTGACATTAACGACAGATTTTGGGTTAGTCCATCTCTTCATGGGAGATTCTCAACAAGACCTTTATTCTTTATAAAGACATTCCCTGAAAAAGATTTATACAAAGATGCTGTCCAGCCTCCCTGCTCGCTTCACACTATTTTGGCGGTTGGACTGAGCAGCTGCCATTCACTAAATGCTTTTAAAAATAAAGAAAACCTGGAGAACTACCCCTTGAGAAGATGGGCTAGTCCAAAATCTGTCGGTAATGTCAGATTTCTACTACTTACTGTAAGTGACAGCAACATAGGAGAAAAGTAATTTATGGCTCATTTTACTCTGTAAGAAACATACTTCTTATTTGTATATGTTTACACGTATTTAAAATTTTAAGATTTTCGTGACAGAGGTCCTTTAAATCGCAAATAGCGAGGCGCTGTACACAGTGCTGCACTGTGATTTTAGAAAATTGCAATCGCAGTGACTGCAGCATTTTCTGAACTTTTGTGAACTTTTGTGAAGCGCAGGTATACAATGCATGCAATTTTCATTGCATTTTATAGGTAAACAGTCAGGAAAGCATAAAAAGCTGGCCTCAGCAAAATGGCAAACGAACAAAAATCGCAAGTGGAAGATTGATTAAAAAAACACAATTACATCGCATTGCGTTTGGCGGTTTTCAGTGTGTACAGACCGGTAGGTGCAGCAAGGAAAGACATGTAAAAATTTTGCATATGAACACAATGGTATGAATTGCAATCATGTGTGAATTCTGCCTAATGGTACTCATACACGGTACAATAAAAACATTTGATTTTCCCGTTTATTCGACTAAAATGATTGAATCAAATGAAAGTAGAGAAGGAAAAAAAATTTCGATCAAGAAAAATGAATGATTATCCCGGTTTTTCGATAAAAATCCAAACGGACATGTTGGAAAAATCTGTACATTCAATCTAATGGAATAATCAAATGAAATTATCTAATCGAAAAAAAAGGAAAAAATTGACCCATGTATGGACCCCTTGAGGCCTCATTCACTCCTAAAATCACAAAAACCAAGCGTTTTGCGTTTTTGTGCGCTTTTTTTCCCTTCCCTCCTGGCGCTCCACCGCGCACTGCTTTTCTGGTAAGAGCGTTTTTCTAAGCACTTTTCCTTCCAGAGCGGTTTTGTAATTCACTCCCTGACGCAAGTCAGGAAGTGAACTCTTTGACCCGGAAAAGAATAAATATGTATTCATTACAAAAACCGCGAATGCAATCGCAGCATAAAGCGGTTTTGTGATCGTTTAACGCTCTTCCTATATCGTCCATTATAGCAAAAACGCTCCAAAAATGGTCCAGGCACCCGAACGCACAGCGCACAAACCTCGCCAATACGAACCTTCTCATAAAGATTCATTGAACAAGCGTTTTGTGGGCGATTTTAAAAATCGCCTGTGCTTGAAAAAAGGCAGAAAACGCCCCTAGTGTGAACGCGCCGTTAGGCTAGGTCCACAGCAAAAGAACTGGTAGTCACTCAGGTTCATTAGGCTGGGTCCACACTGTCACTAAAAACCATTGACTTATCGGACCAGAACAGATCGTCAGACTTGCGAACAGATTCTGTGCAGAGCAATAGGATCCATTCACAGCTGATGAGCGCAACAAGTTTGTTCGGTTCATGATAATTCCGTATACAGATCCGTCCGCACTTACTAGGCTGGTTGCCACATACATTTAACTAACTTTACTCACCTGTAACCGTCACAGTTGGTACCCTGCTACTGCTGGCACCGCCGCTCGGGTACACTGCAGGGAACGGGTGCCGCTTCAGGGCAAACCCAGGATTTTCAAGGGGGGGGGGGGGAGGATTCCTGAAAGGTCTCCCTCAGCCACGCACAATACAGTATAATAAGATGGTAGGACATCATGCTGGGTACACATAATGCAATTTCCCATCCGACTGACAGGATCTGACGATTATTTCGTAAATGTCCAATCTGCTCCCGATCGACAACGGGATTGATCAGGAGCAGTTTGGATACAGATAATAATGAGGATAGCTGACATTGCTGATCCATGCTCTGAACACACACTGCTGCTCCATGCTCTGCACACACGCTGCTGCTCCATGCTCTGCACACACGCTGCTGCTCTATGCTCTGTACACACGCTGCTGCTCCATGCTCTGCACACACGCTGCTGCTCCATGCTCTGCACACACGCTGCTGCTCCATGCTCTGCACACACGCTGCTGCTCTATGCTCTGTACACACGCTGCTGCTCCATGCTCTGTACACACGCTGCTGCTCCATGCTCTGCACACACGCTGCTGCTCCATGCTCTGCACACACGCTGCTGCTCCATGCTCTGTACACACGCTGCTGCTCCATGCTCTGTACACACGCTGCTGCTCCATGCTCTGCACACACGCTGCTGCTCCATGCTCTATACACACGCTGCTGCTCCATGCTCTGTACACACGCTGCTGCTCCATGCTCTGCACACACGCTGCTGCTCCATGCTCTATACACACGCTGCTGCTCCATGCTCTGTACACACACTGCTGCTCCATGCTCTGTACACATGCTGCTTCTCCATGCTCTGTACACACACTGCTGCTCCATGCTCTGTACACACACTGCTGCTCTATGCTCTGTACACACACTGCTGCTCCATGCTCTGCACACACGCTGCTGCTCTATGCTCTGTACACACGCTGCTGCTCCATGCTCTGTACACACACTGCTGCAGCTCCATGCTCTGTACACCTGCTGCTGCTCCATGCTCTGTACACACGCTGCTGCTCCATGCTCTGTACACACGCTGCTGCTCCATGCTCTGCACACACGCTGCTGCTCCATGCTCTGCACACACGCTGCTGCTCCATGCTCTGCACACACGCTGCTGCTCCATGCTCTGCACACACGCTGCTGCTCCATGCTCTGCACACACGCTGCTGCTCCATGCTCTGTACACCTGCTGCTGCTCCATGCTCTGTACACACGCTGCTGCTCCATGCTCTGTACACACGCTGCTGCTCCATGCTCTGCACACACGCTGCTGCTCCATGCTCTGCACACACGCTGCTGCTCCATGCTCTGCACACACGCTGCTCTCTGTACACACACTGCTGCTCCATCCAAAGTCAACAGGGAAAGAAAGGGGGCGGGGCTGTAAGCTTCAGGATACCTGCAGATATCCTGGTGTCTCAAATTGTGCCTGTCCCTAGACACTGCACCGGTCCTGGTCTGAGAGGGGATTCTGGGCACCTGTAATCCTCCCCCCCCCCCTGCGTTTGCCTATACTTCTATATGTATCGGAACCTCGCCAGAAGCATATGGTGCTCCCCATTGGTTTGCAGCAAACCAATGAGAATCCTCCCTGGGTTGAAGCAACCTGAAACTGTGGCTGTGCTGTATTGAAACTTTGGGAGACGGCCCCTAGTAGCCAGTTGCTGGTTTCCACAGCAGATGTTTGCGCTGCTGCCTGTTAGCAATGATTTGTGAAAACACAACCTGCCCCGTCCAGAATTACATATGTTGCTGTATTGACCTCTCTGCAGGTTGCCCTGTTATAGGGGGCGGGGGTTATGCTGTGACTTCACCTGCCACTGTGGGGCACTCCCTGAGGCCTTGAAGCGGACCTGAACTCTTGCACAGGACAGAAGGAAAACACAGAGAAATGCACCTTGTATGTATTTAGAGAGTTTAGCCTGTCTAATTCCCCTCATCTGTGACTAACCACAAGTTGTAATTTGATCCTACATCTGTCAGTTGCCTGCCATGGCAGAGCAGCTCATTGGTAAACACAGAATGTTTACAATATGTCTGCTTCCGTGAAAGCAGGAAGTAGACACTCTGCAGATTTATTGCAGTATTCCTATCAACTGTAAGAAGGAAATGTTTGTCTTTAAAGGCCATTATGCTGTTGCTTATCTTTTAGAGCAGAGAGGAAATTCAGGTCCGCTCTAATGACCCTCAGATCTATTATGGTGGCAGACTGACAGCCTAGAAATCACGCTCTTTGCCGCAAGGGAAGGGCCATAAACCCTGGACACACAGAACATTACATTTTATGAGTTAGCATTGATTAACCTCCAGTTAGTACTTAGAGGCAATGTAACCTTACGCAGATCGCTGCAGTGCTGGTGCCGGAGGTTTTATAGACTGGAACATCCAGGTGTTTACAGCGTATAAGTCATCCGAGTTCTGCTGATATAACCTGTGTGGCTGTCAGGCTGTGATATAAAGGTCTCCAACTACAACAATCAGGGCCGGATTTGTACTCTAGTCTTTACCGCCCAAGGCCGCTGTCACCAGCCGCCCCCTCCAGTATAGGTAGCCAGATGACCCCTCCCCCTTCTCTCCAGTATAGGTAGCCAGATGACCCCTCCCCCTTCTCTCCAGTATAGGTAGCCAGATGACCCCTCCCCTCCTTCCCTCCAGTATAGGTAGCCGGATAACCCCTCCCCCCTTTCCCTCTAGTATAGGTATCCACATGACTTCCTTAATCCCTCCTCCCCCCCCCCCCCTTCAGCATAGGTAGCCAGCTCACCTTCACACCGCAGCAGCCATCAGTGTCACTCATTTCTCAGCTCATCTCCTGTGCAGAAGCCTCCTTTTCACCACTGTCTCCAATGCTGCCCAAGTCTATAGCCACCGGCTACCATTCAAATGTGCACAAAGAGCAAGATGGCAGCTGCACAGGCGGCTGGCAGCAGAGTACCACGGTCAGGTGATAGCCTGATTTCCCTGCATTGCAGCATTTGCAAGCTTGCAAATGCTGCACCAGTTTAGCCTGCTGTTTTGGTGCCCTTCCTCCTGTGGTGCCCTAGGCCATGGCCTAGGTGGCCTTGGCCTAAATCCGACCCTGACAACAATTCTCTTCCCAGGTACGTCTAGTAAGGCCTTGTTCACATCATAAATCACCAGCGCTATCGCAAGCACTGAGGGCTAGGTCACACTGGGCGCTTTGGCAGCGTTGTGCTGATCACCGACGATCAGCAAAAAGCTGTTTTTTCACTGTACAGGAAAGCGATTTAGGAGTGATTGCGTTTTGTGATTCTAACACTGAAATGCAATCGCTCCAAAAATGCTGCATGCACCATCAGCAAATCGCTAATCACTGGTGATCCCTATAGTGTGAACACTACCATTGACTTGCATTAGCAGCAGTATTTTGCTGGTCGCCAGTGATCAGCAAATCACTGAAAAATCACCCAGTGTGAGCTAGCCCTCAGCGATTTAGTGAGCCATTTTGAAAGCGTTTTTCGAAGCGCTTTTGTGGAACGATGCTTTTTTTCACTTCCTGACATCAGTCAGAAAGTGAACTCTTTGCCCCGGGATTGAATAAATAGCATGTATTTATTCATTAAAAGCACTTTGTAAAATTTAAAATTTTTACATTTTAAAAGCGCTTTTTCAAGCGCTTCGCGATTTCCCTATACTTGCTATTGAATCGCAAACGCTCAGAAAATGGCGCAGCAGCCGCCTTTGCAATTGGCTAGAAAGCGAGCATTATATAAGCTCTTTTAGGCTAGTTACACACCAGGACGTTGCGTTTAGGGGACGTTATAGGGCACATAACGTGCCCCTAACGCAACGCCTGGTGCTCTCTGATGTCTACGTCAGAGTGAGCTGCGTTGTGCGTTGGTGTCCGTGATGCGTACTCTTGGACGCATGCAGCATCACGTGGTCCCGCCAGCCAATCACCGCTCCAGGAAGTAAACACTGCATGTCACATTGTGCAGTGAATATTAATTAGCCATGTGCCTGGCCGCTCTCCCCTCCTCCCCAACACTACTGAGCACGTGCAAGCAGTCTAACACGGCTTAGCTGCGCATAACGCACAGCATGCAGCACTCTCAACGGATGTGCTGCGTTACAATGTAACGCAACGTGGACACTGTGAACAGCCCATTGATTTTTCATTACTGTGAGTTGGGCTGCGTTACGGGCTGCACTAACGTGCGCCTGCAACGTCCCACTGTGAAAGAAGCCTTAAGGCAATTATTAGCGCCAGTGCTTAAAAAAAAAAAATGAAATCGCCCCTAATGTGAATAAGCCCTTAGGCCTCAAAAGACAAGGGGAAGAGGCCCTAAAAGCAATCCTTTACGCTGCATACTCACCAAACCATGGATCTGGGAACTTCACAGCAACGCCTCCCGACGAACGAGGTTCCCCGATCCACCTTCTTACCCGCAGGAACACGCGACGGCACACATCGGGCACGAGCGAGAGTTCAAACAATCGCGGCACTTTGCATGGGGGTTGTCGGGGGTTGTCAGGGAGCATACAAATCCGATCTTACATGATGGTCGTTATCAACGCGCATCGCAAAGCGTTGTTTGCCTAATCGCGCACCTGTACTTACTGCCCGAGGTCACGGAGAGGATTCCTCGTAGCTTATAATGGACCTGAACTCTTGCACAGGACAGAAAGGAAAGCATAGAGAAATGCACCCTGTATGTATTTAGAGAGCTTAGCTAATTCCCCCTCATCTGTGACTAATCACCACTGTAATTTGATCTCTCCCCTGTGTCAGCTGACTGCCACGGCAGAGAGGATAATTTGAAAGCACGTGATGTTAACAATATGTCTGCTTCCATGAAAGCAGGAAGTAGAAACACTGCAGATATATTGCAGGATTTGTATCAGCTGTAACAAACATTTTTTTTCTTTACAGGTTATTATGCTGTTGCGTATCTTTTAGAGCAGAGAGGAAGTTCTGAATTCAGGTCCACTTTAAAAAAATTGTTGGGACAAAATCGCGAGATGGGTACGGGCCTTCAGGCTGCAATCATTGTGAGAGAGAGTGAAAAGGCTGCAGAGAGGGTACTCAGGGGGGTGAATGTAGAAGAGGAAAGCAATGGAGACAGACTCTACAAATCGCAAATCGCCAGCGCAATCCTTATCGTTTTTAATGAGCGTTTTCCGGTGATTTTGGTAGCGATTTTAAAAAAGTGTCAGATTTTTTCCAGCGATTGTGATGGCGATTTGCAATTAGCGATTTTAATTCTGATTGGTCCTTTCTAATTATTAAAACAATGTGTTACAATGTGCAGTAATTTAAAAATCGCCCATAAATCGCTATGTGTATTCATCAGCGATTTGCCAGCGCTTCAATACATTACATTGGAGCCTAAACACTCCCAAAATGCTGCATGTCCTGCGATTGCTATTTTGCTAATTGCAATTGTTACATTTATGTACATTGGCAGAGCCTTTAGGGAAATCGCTAGCCATTTAAAGCGCTCCCTAAATGCTCAAAAAAGCGCTCTAGTGGCTTTCAGGTGTTACAGCCATTGAGCCCCTTACATTAACCACTTCACTACTGAGGGGTTTTTCCCCTTCCGTACCAGGGCAATTTTCACCTGTCAGCGTGCTCTCCATTCATTCGCCAATAACTTCATTACTACTTATCACAACAAAACGATCTATATCTTGTTTTTTTCATCCACAATTAGGCTTTCTTTGGGTGGTACAATTTGCTAAGAATAATTTTATTCTAAATGCATTTAAACAGAAAAAATAAACAAAATGGAAAAAAAAAATCTCAGTTTTCAGCCATTATAGTTTTAAAATAATACTACATGCTACCATAATTAAAACCCACACATTTTATTTGCCCATTTGTCCCGGGTTATAACAACATTTAAAATATTTTCCTAGTACAATATATGGCGCCAATATTTTATGTGGAAATAAAGGTACATTTTTTCAGTTTTGCGTCCATCATTAATTACAAGCCCATATTTTAAAAAATAACTGTAATACTCTTGACATAACATTAAAAAAAGTTTAGTCCCTACGGTAACTATTTATGTCTTTTTTTATGCAAAAGTTTTATTTGGGTAAATATGGGAGCGTGAGGGAGGTAAGGGGTTAATTATTAAATGTATGTGTAGGTCTTTTTATTGATATAAATGTACAGTATGTGGGTGTAATCTTACTATTTGGCCACAAGATGTCCTCACACCATCGGGGGAGAAGGAAGGTCAAATTACGGGAAAGGTGTTTTTTTCCCGAAAAAGTTTTGCTGGTTAATAATTTTCTGTTATATTTTCCTTCAGAAGGAGGAAAGCATTATAGGGGAAGGGGATGGGGTTCGGGAGGGTGGGACAAGGGTTACACTGGGTTTGCTTTTTAGATAGTCAGACGTTATCATATAACTTTATTTGTACAATACTAGATGTCATATGCTTTGCCGACTGCGTCACCACATGAAACTGGTTACATGGAATGTGAAAGGCCTGCAATCGGCAGGAAAGAGATCACGTATTTTGAATCACCTTAAAAAATTAACCCCTGACATATGTCTGCTTCAGGAAATGCATTTAACAGAACAACAGTTTCAATTCATGAGGCAAAAATGGGTGGGAGAGGTCTATGGTGCACCTGCAGCAAATAAAAAAGCAGGAGTAATGATCCTATTACATAGAAATCTTAAGGCTGAAGTTTTAAGTTGTGACGCAGATCCGCATGGCAGATGGCTCTCTCTCTGGGTTAAAGTAAATAACGAGACTTTCAATATTTGGAATGTTTATGGCCCTAATGAACAAAACCAAGCATTCTTTGACTCACTTATATCCAAATTATCTAAAATCACTGAAACAAATCTTATTGTGGGCGGAGACATGAACTCAGTGATTGACGCAAGAGAAGATAGATCAGGCTCAGGTACTACTGCTAGACCTCAGGATAAAAGATTGAGCACCTTGATGGAAGCCACCAACTTAGTGGATGCGTGGCGTTTTTTTCATCCCACGTCGAGAGAATATTCATATTATTCTCACAGACACAAAACGCACTCCGCATCGATGTGATTCTTACTAGAGATAAAATGTCATCCAGATTATTAGAATCTCTTATCCAAGACATGGTCATATCCGACCATGCACCGGTGACATTGACTATAACTGATTCAATACCAAGAGGAGACAATTTCATATGGCGTTTTCCCTCACAATTATACACTGATGAAAATTTTACAAACATAATTAAGAGTTGGTGGATGGAATATCAGGGTGACAATCTACAACATATGAACAATCCTATATTGTTCTGGGAGACCTCAAAAGCAGTGATAAGAGGTAGAATAATGGGGTACCTGAAAAAGAAAAAGACAGACGCTAACAAAAATTATGAAAATGCAATATTAGAAGTGAGAAAGACATATGAAACATATAGATCCAGTCCCACAGAGGTAAATCGGAAAGCGTGGATCACCACAAAGCTTAATTGTGATACTTGGCTTAGAGTCAGGGAAGAAACGCACAGACCTTTTCTTAATCTTCAATATTACAAACATGGTGAAAAAGTAGGTAGACTTCTAGCATCCTTCTGCAACATTTTTGCAGATTATTATCAGCAACTATACTCATCTAAACAGCCTCAGCAAGAAACATTGCACACATTCCTACAGAAAATTAAGTTAAAAAAACTAGCGGAAGAGGACAGGGACCTACTAAACGCAGATGTTACTCTCTCAGAAATTAAAACAACTATTACCTCATTAGCGCTAGGTAAAGCTCCTGGCCCCGATGGCCTGTCATCTGAGTACTTTAAAATACTCAAAGATGAGATCTCACCAATCTTGCTCAAGGTTTTTAATAAAATACTTCATACTGGCCAATATCCCACTACAGGAAATCTAGCCCACATTAAACTGATTCCCAGAGAAGGAAAAGATCTAGATCAAGTCTCTTCTTATCGCCCAATTTCACTCTTAGACCTAGATGTAAAGATACTCTCTAAAATCTTAGCCAACCGGCTGGCAGACCTCATGCCTAAATTGATTCATCCGAATCAAGTGGGCTTTGTTAGATCTAGAGCTGCAATGACTAATATCAGAAAAGTCGTAACGGTTCTTGAACAGGTTAGAGCCTAGTAGCCTACACCATAACTTACAAATCCTCGGCCTTACTGAGCATAGATGCGGAAAAGGCATTTGATCAGGTGGAATGGGGTTGGCTCTTTGCTGTTCTAAATCAACAAGGTTTTGAAGGGAACTTTATCAATGCCCTGAAAGCTATGTACTCTTCTCCAAAAGCGCAAGTATCTCTGCCAGGTTTTCTATCCAGGACAATAGATCTAAAAAGAGGAACAAGACAAGGGTGCCCCCTTTTCCCACTACTTTTTAATCTAGCTCTAGAGCCATTAGCGATACTACTAAGGAAAAAACTACAAGGGGTAAAAATAGGAACTCAAATGGTGCAACAGGCACTATTTGCAGACGACATCCTTCTCTTCCTGTCTGACCCAATAACACAAGTCCCTATAGCACTGCAAACTATTTCAGAAGTAGGGGCCTTTTCAGGGTTTGTAATAAACTTAGACAAAAGCGAACTTCTCCCTCTTTCTTCCAAAGCTGAATAAGCTACTTGGTCTCAGCTAGGCATAAAACTAATTACAAAACATATCACGTATCTGGGAATAAAAATTAGTAGAGATCCTACCCAACTGTATAATCTCAATTATACTCCATTGATTCAAAATATTATATCCCAATTGGGAAAATGGCAGAATCTCCCGATAGGATTTGCGGGACGAGTGGCTTTGATAAAAATGATCTCAATGGGAAGACTTCTCTACCCGTTGCAAACAATTCCCCTTCTCTTAAAACATAAGGATGTAACAGCAATTAACTCGGCTTGGTCCAGATTTACAGTGGTGTGAAAAACTATTTGCCCCCTTCCTGATTTCTTATTCTTTTGCATTTTTGTCACACTTAAATGTTTCTGCTCATCAAAAACCGTTAAATATTAGTCAAAGATAACATAATTGAACACAAAATGCAGTTTTAAATTATGGTTTTTATTATTTAGTGAGAAAAAAAACTCCAAATCTACATGGCCCTGTGTGAAAAAGTGATTGCCCCCCTTGTTAAAAAATAACTTAACTGTGGTTTATCACACCTGAGTTCAATTTCTGTAGTCACCCCCAGGCCTGTTTCAATCAAGAAATCACTTAAATAGGAGCTATCTGACAAAGAGAAGTAGACCAAAAGCACCTCAAAAGCTAGACATCATGCCAAGATCCAAAAAAATCCAGGAACAAATGAGAACAAAAGTACTGTAATTGAGATCTATCAGTCTGGTAAAGGTTATAAAGCCATTTCTAAAGCTTTGGGACTCCAGCGAACCACAGTGAGAGCCATTATCCACAAATGGCAAAAACATGGAAAAGTGATGAACCTTCCCAGGAATGGCCGGCCGACCAATATTACCCCAAGAGCGCACAGAAAACTCATCTGAGAGCCCACAAAAGACCCCAGGACAACATCTAAAGAACTGCAGGCCTCACTTGCCTCAATTAAGATCAGTGTTCACGACTCCACCATAAGAAAGAGACTGGGCAAAAACGGCCTGCATGGCAGATATCCAAGGCGCAAACCACTTTTAAGCAAAAAGAGCATTAAAGCTCGTCTCAATTTTGCTAAAAAACATCTCAATGATTGCCAAGACTTTTGGGAAAATACCTTATGGACCGGCGAGACAAAAGTTGAACTTTTTGGAAGGTGCGTGTCCCGTTACATCTGGCGTAGAAGTAACACAGCATTTCAGCAAAAGAACATCATACCAACAGTAAAATATGGTGGTGGTAGTGTAATGGTCTAGGGTTGTTTTGCTGCTTCAGGACCTGGAAGGCTTGCTGTGATAGATGGAACCATGAATTCTACTATCTACCCAAAAATCCTGAAGGAGAATGTCCGGCCATCTGTTCGTCAACTCAAGCTGAAGCGATCTTGGGGGCTGCAGCAGGACAATGACCCAAAACACACCAGCAAATTCACCTCTGAATGGCTGAAGAAAAACAAAATGAAGACTTTGGAGAGGCCTAGTCAAAGTCCTGACCTGAATCCTATTGAGATGTTGTGGCATGACCTTAAAAAGTCAGTTCATGCTAGAAAACCCTCAAATAAAGCTGAATTACAACAATTCTGCAAAGACGAGTGGGCCAATATCCCGATAGGATTTGCGGGACGAGTGGCTTTGATAAAAATGATCTCAATGGGAAGACTTCTCTACCCGTTGCAAACAATTCCCCTTCTCTTAAAACATAAGGATGTAACAGCAATTAACTCGGCTTGGTCCAGATTTACAGTGGTGTGAAAAACTATTTGCCCCCTTCCTGATTTCTTATTCTTTTGCATTTTTGTCACACTTAAATGTTTCTGCTCATCAAGAACCGTTAAATATTAGTCAAAGATAACATAATTGAACACAAAATGCAGTTTTAAATTATGGTTTTTATTATTTAGTGAGAAAAAAAAACTCCAAATCTACATGGCCCTGTGTGAAAAAGTGATTGCCCCCCTTGTTAAAAAATAACTTAACTGTGGTTTATCACACCTGAGTTCAATTTCTGTAGTCACCCCCAGGCCTGTTTCAATCAAGAAATCACTTAAATAGGAGCTATCTGACAAAGAGAAGTAGACCAAAAGCACCTCAAAAGCTAGACATCATGCCAAGATCCAAAGAAATCCAGGAACAAATGAGAACAAAAGTACTGTAATTGAGATCTATCAGTCTGGTAAAGGTTATAAAGCCATTTCTAAAGCTTTGGGACTCCAGCGAACCACAGTGAGAGCCATTATCCACAAATGGCAAAAACATGGAACAGTGATGAACCTTCCCAGGAATGGCCGGCCGACCAATATTACCCCAAGAGCGCACAGAAAACTCATCTGAGAGCCCACAAAAGACCCCAGGACAACATCTAAAGAACTGCAGGCCTCACTTGCCTCAATTAAGATCAGTGTTCACGACTCCACCATAAGAAAGAGACTGGGCAAAAACGGCCTGCATGGCAGATATCCAAGGCGCAAACCACTTTTAAGCAAAAAGAGCATTAAAGCTCGTCTCAATTTTGCTAAAAAACATCTCAATGATTGCCAAGACTTTTGGGAAAATACCTTATGGACCGGCGAGACAAAAGTTGAACTTTTTGGAAGGTGCGTGTCCCGTTACATCTGGCGTAGAAGTAACACAGCATTTCAGCAAAAGAACATCATACCAACAGTAAAATATGGTGGTGGTAGTGTGATGGTCTGGGGTTGTTTTGCTGCTTCAGGACCCGGAAGGCTTGCTGTGATAGATGGAACCATGAATTCTACTATCTACCAAAAAATCCTGAAGGAGAATGTCCGGCCATCTGTTCGTCAACTCAAGCTGAAGCGATCTTGGGGGCTGCAGCAGGACAATGACCCAAAACACACCAGCAAATTCACCTCTGAATGGCTGAAGAAAAACAAAATGAAGACTTTGGAGAGGCCTAGTCAAAGTCCTGACCTGAATCCTATTGAGATGTTGTGGCATGACCTTAAAAAGTCAGTTCATGCTAGAAAACCCTCAAATAAAGCTGAATTACAACAATTCTGCAAAGACGAGTGGGCCAATATCCCGATAGGATTTGCGGGACGAGTGGCTTTGATAAAAATGATCTCAATGGGAAGACTTCTCTACCCGTTGCAAACAATTCCCCTTCTCTTAAAACATAAGGATGTAACAGCAATTAACTCGGCTTGGTCCAGATTTACAGTGGTGTGAAAAACTATTTGCCCCCTTCCTGATTTCTTATTCTTTTGCATTTTTGTCACACTTAAATGTTTCTGCTCATCAAGAACCGTTAAATATTAGTCAAAGATAACATAATTGAACACAAAATGCAGTTTTAAATTATGGTTTTTATTATTTAGTGAGAAAAAAAAACTCCAAATCTACATGGCCCTGTGTGAAAAAGTGATTGCCCCCCTTGTTAAAAAATAACTTAACTGTGGTTTATCACACCTGAGTTCAATTTCTGTAGTCACCCCCAGGCCTGTTTCAATCAAGAAATCACTTAAATAGGAGCTATCTGACAAAGAGAAGTAGACCAAAAGCACCTCAAAAGCTAGACATCATGCCAAGATCCAAAGAAATCCAGGAACAAATGAGAACAAAAGTACTGTAATTGAGATCTATCAGTCTGGTAAAGGTTATAAAGCCATTTCTAAAGCTTTGGGACTCCAGCGAACCACAGTGAGAGCCATTATCCACAAATGGCAAAAACATGGAACAGTGATGAACCTTCCCAGGAATGGCCGGCCGACCAATATTACCCCAAGAGCGCACAGAAAACTCATCTGAGAGCCCACAAAAGACCCCAGGACAACATCTAAAGAACTGCAGGCCTCACTTGCCTCAATTAAGATCAGTGTTCACGACTCCACCATAAGAAAGAGACTGGGCAAAAACGGCCTGCATGGCAGATATCCAAGGCGCAAACCACTTTTAAGCAAAAAGAGCATTAAAGCTCGTCTCAATTTTGCTAAAAAACATCTCAATGATTGCCAAGACTTTTGGGAAAATACCTTATGGACCGGCGAGACAAAAGTTGAACTTTTTGGAAGGTGCGTGTCCCGTTACATCTGGCGTAGAAGTAACACAGCATTTCAGCAAAAGAACATCATACCAACAGTAAAATATGGTGGTGGTAGTGTGATGGTCTGGGGTTGTTTTGCTGCTTCAGGACCCGGAAGGCTTGCTGTGATAGATGGAACCATGAATTCTACTATCTACCAAAAAATCCTGAAGGAGAATGTCCGGCCATCTGTTCGTCAACTCAAGCTGAAGCGATCTTGGGGGCTGCAGCAGGACAATGACCCAAAACACACCAGCAAATTCACCTCTGAATGGCTGAAGAAAAACAAAATGAAGACTTTGGAGAGGCCTAGTCAAAGTCCTGACCTGAATCCTATTGAGATGTTGTGGCATGACCTTAAAAAGTCAGTTCATGCTAGAAAACCCTCAAATAAAGCTGAATTACAACAATTCTGCAAAGACGAGTGGGCCAAAATTCCTCCAGAGCGCTGTAAAAGACTTGTTGCAAGTTATCGCAAACGCTTGATTGCAGTTATTGCTGCTAAGGGTGGCCCAACCAGTTATTAGGTTCGGGGGGCAATTTCTTTTTCACACAGGGCCATGTAGGTTTTGAGTTTTTTTTCTCACTAAATAATAAAAACCATCATTTAAAACTGCATTTTGTGTTCAATTATGTTATCTTTGACTAATAGTTAACGGTTTTTGATGAGCAGAAACATTTAAGTGTGACAAACATGCAAAAGAATAAGAAATCAGGAGGGGGGCAAATAGTTTTTCACACCACTGTATATGGAAAATGAAAAAAGCAAGAATTGCAAAAATAAAATTATCTCTACCTAAACACCTGGGAGGACTAAACCTTCCCTCTATTAGGGACTATAACCTAGCGACCATGCTCCGCCATTCGCACGACTGGATCACCTCGAAATCTAATTACTCAAATACAAACCTAGAACAAGAGAAAGCACTCCCCTGGTCACTGCCAGGTCTACTTCATGCATCTATAAAGAACCTCCCCCCTAGACTTAAACACAACTCTATCTTTAGAGATACAATAGCGACCCTGGAAAGCAGTGAGGAAAAAATGCCAGCTTCCTTATAAAATCTCAAAATATCTCCCAGTTTGGGGAAATCCCAACTACATGGCTAGTATCCAACAAAAGGCATTTGCTAAGTGGGAGGAGAAGGGAATAAAATCCCTGGGATATATGTTCAATATACAAGAAGGAAAACGGATATCCTTTTTAAATTTAAAACAAAAATACGGCCTACACTCAGGCGATTTCCTGACATATGCGCAAATTAAATCGATGGTGGCTGCTAATCTTCAGTCAGAGTCTTGCATTATGGTGCCCACAAAGTTCAATAATATCCTAAAACCAAATAATATCATTTCTCTAGCCGAGGTTTATTCATCAATTAGGGATCTTACCAATCATAAAACAGCCATCAAGTCAATGGAAAAATGGGAGCAGATCTTGGGGAAACCAGGAATAGGACAACAAATCTTGGAAGGCAATCTAACGGTTAGAAAAGTAATTTGAGATGAGAAGTGGAGATCATCCCATTTACTGTTCATGCACAGGGGCAAATACGCTTTTAACATAAAATATAAAAAACCACCACCTCAGTATAAGCCTTTCTGCCCAAAATGTTTATTAGCTAATGCAGATCTGATACACTGTATCTGGTCATGCTCAAAAATACAATTATTTTGGGACCAAGTAATCAAATATGCTAATAAGATGTGCAAGAAAAAAATTACTAAGTCAAAAATGTTACAGCTGTTTAATTTTTCTGAAAATAATCCCCAGACCGAGAAAAACAAGAATCCATCTCTCTTATATCATATAACAATGATCGCGGCAAGAAGAGCAATCTTTAACAAATGGCTGGACCCTGACCCACCTGACCTAAAAATATTACAACAAGAACTGTTACATGTGTTCCATATGGAGAGATTGAATACTCTTCAAACGAAAGAACTCAGAACTAGAGCTTTCTTTAAAACATGGAGAAACTTCATTCTACAACAATTTAACTCTCATCAGATCTCAGCATTAATGAAGGACTTCATCTATACCTCTTGGTACTGCCTGGAAGACATTGGAGGCACGTTGGGCCGACTTAAGGTGACCAGCTAAGTGTTCATAGGTTCTTTTTTAGCAGTTAGCTTAAACAACACAGCTTAACCTGGGGCGGGCTTTTCTCTGGCTTGGGGAGGGAGGGAGGGGGAGGGAGGGATTTCGAGGGGAATGGGGTTTAGAGACCTTGTACCCTATGTTATACTTGCAAATTTTATTTTGATGAATGTGTACAAAATGGTACTTTGTCTCTTAAATTTGAAAACTCTTCAATAAAAAATTTTTGAAAAAAAAAAGATGTCCTCACACATTACTTCCTGTGCATATTGTTAGTACGCGAACAGGAACTAACGCGTGTATGTGTTACGGTGTCAGTTACAATGACCACAGGCATCTCATTGATGCCGTCGATCATTAAAACAGGGACTGTGTTCCTATTCATTGATCTTCTCCCAAACAGGCGGCGGTGAGATCGCGCGTGGGAGCTAGCATGGGTGCGGGGCAGCCATTCACCGCAATAGACGATTATCTACGTCCCCGGGCAGGAACCGAAGTCCTGCGGGGTGTAGATAATCCGTCTCAAATTACACAAGTGGTTAATGTGATTTTAAACTGTTGGTAAACTTTTTTAACTCAATCACTTCTGCAGTTTGATTTCCCCCCATGAATTCCAGACATTTCAGAAAAAAAATAGCAAATATTAAAAAAAAAAATCCCCCTCCCCGTTAGTGTTGGGCGAACACCTGGATGTTCGGGTTCGGGAAAGTTCGCCGAACATGGCCGAGATGTTCGGCATGTTCGGGCCGAACCCCGAACTCCCCGAACATCCCGCTTTTGGGGGCCCTATGGGGTCGCAGGCATAAGGGGGGAGCATGCCCCGATCGCGGGGGGGGGGGGGTCGGAAATTCCCTCCACCCCCCCCACCCCCCCGCTAGCGCTCCCCCCTCTGCCCGCTTTCCCATATAAAAGTTTAAGGATAGTAAAACAGTACCGGTGGTAGTGGCTGGCAGTGGGCGGCACTGTGAAGTGAGTGAGGAGGAGGAGTCCGGAGAGTGACGCGTTGAGGGAGGCCGGGCAGCGGGCGTGAGGTCAGAGAAAGGGCGGAAGTACCACAAGGGTACTACCGCTGAACTGCCCGCTGCCCGGCCTCCCTCAATGCGTCACTCTCCGGACTCCTCCTCCTCACTCACTTCACAGTGCCGCCCACTGCCAGCCACTACCACCGGTACTGTTTTACTATCCTGAAACTTTTGTATGGGGAAGCGGGCAGAGGGGGGAGCGCTAGCGGAGGGGGTGGGGGGAATTTCCGACCCCCCCCCCACGATCGGGGCATGCTCCCCCCTTATGCCTGCGACCCCATAGGGGGGCCGTATTGCGGCCGAACAGGGCCCTGTTCGGCCGAACAGGGGCCCTGTTCGGCCAGGCATTGAGCCGTTCGGGCGAACCCGAACAGTTTGGCCGAACACCACCAGGTGTTCGGCCGAACTCGAACATCACCCGAACAGGGTGATGTTCTGCAGAACCCGAACAGTGGCGAACACTGTTCGCCCAACACTACTCCCCGTATCCACCGCGCGACATGCAGATCTCTATTAGACTGCCAAATGGGATTGAGCAGATCGCAGAAATAAGATCGATAGAGAATACAAAAAATGTCAGCCTTATCTCTGACTGCCTCCTAATTATATGACCAGATGCGCCCGCCGCTTTTTATCCGCGGTATTGGAAAAATAAATTGGAAAAAGAAAATCTCGCACGTGGTCCGGTGAAATCAATGAGAATGTAAATGGGGGCTCGTATCAGTCTATCAAATCGTTTTCTGGTCCGGGGATAGTGGATGTAGCTGAGCTTATCCTATAGCGCTGAGCCTTACTGAGATGGGATACTGACGGCGCCAGTGGCCTATAGATCCCGCCTATATATAGCTTTCTAATATGACCAAGCGCCGGCTCCAGCGTACTCAGATGAAATGATCAGTATCAGTAATGTAAATCATAACTCCCAATGCCAGGTGTTTAAAAAAAATTTGATTGGTGCCACTCGCACCCTAAACCCCTCCCCCCTCCCCCGAGACAGCACAAAGTAGAAAATAATGATTTTATGGTCTTATCCAAAAGTATTAAAAGCAAAAGTGCTGTACTATCGTCAGAGGTATTCATATTGCTTTAAACGTACAAATATTAAACATACAGTAATTACTGTTATAAGCAAAATCTGATTATAGTACAAAAAAAAACAGTATTATACGTCCAAAAGAACGATACACATAACATTTACTATTAAATGTTCAAAAAAATGTCTATACAGACAAACAATTACTACTCTGGGTGAGGGAGGGCTAAAGTCAATAGCATAGACCAGGCTCGTTATTAGCTTACATATATAATAGGTCTAACCCTTTTACCCAGAGTGGGTTGAACTAATTACTAACTCATCATCACCCCCTCCAAAATCCCAACATGTTTCCCCCCTTAAAACAGATGGGGCTTCGTCTGGGGTAAATATAAAGTGCAATGTGTTTACAGTGCTATTACATAGCACTACCTCAAGGAGAATAAAAAAAAAATATGCACCATATGCAGCTATCTGTGCAGACTATTCTGTACCCATCTTGCTATAGAGTCTGATAAACATACAAACATAAACATGTATTATCACAGCTTTTTTATTTATTTATTTTATCGTTGAAAAATTAATATTATATAAAATTACATTTTCATTTAACTTTGCAACAGCTAATTACTGCCAAAGCTGCACGTCAGCGCAAATTACTCTACAGTTTAACTCTAAAATGTGTACTTTGTTTGCAACACAGACTGCATTATTATTTCCCTCCTCCGCCTACATGAGTAAATTAGTTACACAAAACCGTTACTTATTTTCCACACTTGCACAAACTGAGTGACTGGCAGAAGCTTTGGCTCCCCGAATATATCACCTTTATTAGGATTAATGAGGAGGAGAGGAACTGTAGTAAAAATAATGCAATGCATAAACTTGCTTTTACATAAAATGTAAATTACTGTAAAGAATAAAAACTAATTTGTAACTTATTTAGTGAGTGTTTGAAAGATGTTTCCTCTCCCTCATTTAGATACTGAAATTTATCACAGATGATGACATCTTTACTGCTGTTCTTCAGAATGTTTGTTTACTGGGAGTTTCAAAGCCAATACAAAATATACCCGGCTTCCCAGAATGCTCTGAGAGGAGCAGTGGCCCTTATTATATTCACTTTTTCTCCAAAGTGAAATTTGTACACCTTCCCATTTGCAATTCACTTTTTCTCCTTTTTTCCAAGTTGATATTTTCACTCCTTATCAATAAATTGCCATTTAATTCTCCAGCAAGCAAGAAAATGCACAAAACTATTTTGATAGTGCTTTTTCTACTACTTTGGTACTCTTTTTAAAGGGACTCCGAGCTCAGCGAAAAAAGTAAAGTTGTACTCACCAGGGTCTTTCTCCAGCCCAGTGCTGGTCGGGAGGTCCCACGCCGGCGTCCTGGCTCCTCTCCTTCACCCCGCTCCGGTATGGCTGACAGGCCGCAGCCCGGGCGACACTCGGTGGAGTGTCGGGCTGCAGCTTCCGCGTATGACGCGGATTACGTCACACGCCGGCCGCCTCGCGTCATCACGGCGGCCGGCGTGAAAGTACTGCGCATGCGCGATTAAAGCGCGCATGCGCAGTACTTTCACGCCGGCCGCCGTGATGACGCGAGGCGGCCGGCGTGTGACGTAATCCGCGTCATACGCGGAAGCTGCAGCCCGACACTCCACCGAGTGTCGCCCGGGCTGCGGCCTGTCAGCCATACCGGAGCGGGGTGAAGGAGAGGAGCCAGGACGCCGGCGTGGGACCTCCCGACCAGCACTGGGCTGGAGAAAGACCCTGGTGAGTACAACTTTACTTTTTTTGCTGAGCTCGGAGTCCCTTTAATTGCGGAATGCTGAAAAAATTATTTTAAACAGAAGATAAAAAAATTATCTCCTAAGAGAAAAATTAGGAGAAATAGGGATTGCATGTGGGCCAATAAAAAACCATTTAACCTCCCTGGCGGTAACCCCAATCTACGCAGAGCAATGGAGCGCAGCTGGTGATTTAACTCACTTCTCGGGGGATCCAGATGCAGGCAGCCATTCTACTTCCTCTTCGCGGAGGCTCTGTCTGATCCACTCTGGTGAGATCACCGTCAGTGATCATCTGACTACAGAATACAGCGCAACCCGGAGGACGAAGGTAAAATTGCAGGGCTGGAGCCCAGGGAGGTGAGTGAGTGCTGGGGCAGCTGCTAGCTTTCTGGCAGCATGATTTTTTCCCCTGGTTTTAGGGTCTGAAACATGCAGAAAAGACCCTGAAATCCGTAAATAATCATACCGCCAGTGGGGTTAAGCCACCAGCAAGCAAGAAAATACACGGAATAACTGACAGCACTTTTTCAGCTACTTTTTAGTACAGTTAGTTTAACCCCCTTGCCGGTCTAATTCCCGCGGCAAGGGGGCAGCACAGCACTTTTTTAAATTGTTTTTTTTTTTAAATCATGTAGCGAGCCCAGGGCTCGCTACATGATAGCCGCTGAGCAGCGGCATCCCCCCACCTACTCCGATCGCCTCCGGCGATCAGAGTAAGCAGGAAATCCCGTACAGAACGGGATTTCCTGCAGTTATGTGGTATAACAACAGAGGCGCCAAGTAGAGTAAAATTTGTTAAAATTGTTAAAAAGGGGGAAGTGGGTGGACTCACCTCCCTTCTGAAAAAATGGCCAGACAACGGGCAGGTTACTTCAAGTTTAAAGTAACATTTATTATGAGCTCCAAAAGTGCAACGCGTTTCACGGGTAACAGTCCCGCTTCTTCAGGCAAACAATTTTTGGAGGGAGCAAACTCGGGTCAAGAGTCACAGAGGCGCTATATCTGGCTCTTGACCCGAGTTTGCTCCCTCCAAAAATTGTTTGCCTGAAGAAGCGGGACTGTTACCCGTGAAACGCGTTGCACTTTTGGAGCTCATAATAAATGTTACTTTAAACTTGAAGTAACCTGCCCGTTGTCTGGCCATTTTTTCAGAAGGGAGGTGAGTCCACCCACTTCCCCCTTTTTAACAATTTTAACTAATTTTACTCTACTTGCCGCCTCTGTTGTTATACCACATAACTGTTTAGTCCACCCTGAGTGGAGGGGTGTATCCCCATTTCCTTCTATCTACAGAGAGCGACTTCTTAACACTGAGCGGGGTCAGGTTACAATTCTCCCCGCCTGCTTATCCAGTGGTTGCCTTGGAGGCGACCCGTCCTTGTGAGTATAATCATTGTGTGTGTTTGCATCAGACATCACCTCATTAACATTCTACACCATATTGGGCTCTCGGTTCTCCCCCTTTCTTTCAAGCGGGATTTCCTGCAGGGCTTCCCCGGTCGCCATGGCGAAGGGGCGGGATGACATCACCGACGTCATGGACGTCAGAGGGAATCCCGATCCACCCCTCAGCGCTGCCTGGCACTGATTGGCCAGGCTACGCAAGGGGTCTGGAGGGGGGGGGGCGGCGCTCGGAATATGCACGCAGCTAGCAAAGTGCCAGCTGCGTGCAATAAAAAAAAAATATGCAAATCGGCCCAGCAGGGCCTGAGAAATCCTCCTGCGCAGGATACCCCGAGCTGAGCTCGGGATAACCGGCAAGGAGGTTAAACAGAAATAGAAAAAAATGCTGCAGCCAAAATGCCCATAGCAGTAAATAATAAAGTAAAAAAAAACAAAAAAACACACACACACACTATATATATTTTTTCATAACAACGTAATTTATTTTAATTTATATTGTACACATGCTTGCGGACAGCTTTCAAGACCGCAACTTGCAAGGGGTCCGCAAAAATGCTTATAATATAAAGAAAAATTGTACCCCTTTTTGGTACAAAAATCGCAGGGAAATGAAATGTCGGGGAGGTTACCAGAAAATAATAGCGCCCTCTACAGTGTAGAAGAGCACTACAATTGCAAGTGTTTCTGCCCTAGATCTGCCCGGGGGACAGGTTAGTAACATGAAACCGCCGCAGCAGTCAATGGGCTCATTTCCTGCCGCACACAGAGGTGTGAATTGGGTCTTGTTGAACTGTAAAATCATTATTTGCTCAATTTATTTAGCATTGGTTAATCCCCGTACAAGGCAGAATGTTGCTCTTTGGTGTTAATTAATTTCCATGGCAGCACGTGAGGGATCTGTGCGCAGCGCGCGCCTCGAGGATTCAGCACCAGCATTGATTCTCACTCGTGTGCGCGTCGCTCTCGTTTCTTGCTGGGGGGATTGTGCCATCACGTCGGTAATACCTGGAACTGTCTCTTCTCCCCGCCAGTCAGCACGGAATATTCTGCATATCGCTTCCCCCGGCATTCTCCTTCTGACTCATGAAACGCCGCGCATACATCAACCTCTCCTCCTCCGGGAAACACCATCAATACAGGAGGAACGTGCAGACCTGCAGCCAACTACAGACAAGTCTCCTCTAATGGGGGAAATGCACTGCTGGCTGGGAACACCACACCTTGTAACTATAGGAGGAGGAGGACATCCTTCTAGCCTGACAATTGTAGGCAAAAGCCACACCTGCAGAATGTCCTGCTACACCTCATACCACTGCCACTACCTTCCGCCATGCTGCTGCTAAAGCTCCAGCTATAGACATGCCACACCTCCAGCTATAGACATGCCACACCTCCAGCTATAGACATGCCACACCTCCAGCTATAGACATGCCACACTTCCAGCTATAGACATGTCACACCTGCAGAATGTCCTGCTACACCTCATGCCACTGCCATACCTTCCGCCATGTCTCTTCAACAGCCAAGCATGCTGCTGCTAAAATCCAGCTATAGACATGCCACACCTCCAGCTATAGACATGCCACACCTCCAGCTATAGACATGCCACACCCCCAGCTATAGACATGCCACACCTCCAGCTATAGACATGCCACACCTCCAGCTATAGACATGCTACACCTCCAGCTATAGCCATGCCACACTTCAAGCTTTAGCCATGCCACACCTCCAGCCACAGCTTGCCACACCTCCAACTATAGCCATGCCACACCTCTAACCATAGCCTGCAACACCTCCAGCTATAGCCTGCTACACCTCCAAGCTATAGCCTACCACACCTCTAGCCATAGCCTGTCACACCTGCAGCTATTTTTATATGTACTGAGATAAGACCTGATCCATTCCCAATACATCAAGAGTCGGCAAACATCTTCATGAAGGGCAGTTTGGAGAAATCGATATCCCACTTTTCTTATGTGATTATCAGCGGCGACCACCTAACGACCTTCTGGCAAAACCAGGAATCAGCCAATGTTGATTAGCGAGATAATGAGGGCGGGTAATGAGAACTCATATTATAGAGGCTGACCTTTGCTCGCAGTCGGCCTTTCTGAGATAATAAGATGAGCGGACACAGGCTGGCAATGATTGATCAGACAAAAGCCTTTGATGATTCACCAATCTGCACCTTCGCTCTGCCTCAACCGCTGTATCCAGATCTTCATAAATGTCATCAGGCCCAACCGCGGAATTGTTTTATTTGTAATAATGAAACCAACAGTCACTCTTCAGGAAATGTAAGAGTGAACAGAGGCGCCAGCAGGATAAAAAGTTCTAAAAGGCTTAAAATCCCTCAGGAGGTGGTGGTGGACTCGCCTTCCCGAATCAGACAAGATACCGTCAGTTTTATGACAACAGGTTTATTAATATACTCCAAAACAAACAGTGCAACGCGTTTCACAGGTATGTTTCCGCTTCCTCAGGCAATAAACAGATAGGAGTACACAGTATAGTCTCAAGGTCACGAATAGCCACAGAGGCCAGAGGCGCTATTCGTGACCTTGAGACTATACTGTGTACTCCTATCTGTTTATTGCCTGAAGAAGTGGGAACATACCCGTGAAAAGTGTTGCACTGTTTGTTTTGGAGTATATTAATAAACCTGCTGTCATAAAACTGACAGTATCTTGTCTGCTTCGGGAAGGCGAGTCCACCACCACCTCCTGAGGGATTTTAAGTCTTTTAGAACCTTTTATCCTGCTGGCGCCTCTGTTCACTCTTACATTATCAATATCCACCTCTGGTGGACGGGTTGATCCCCATTTTTCCTTATCTACAGAGAGCGACTTTTAATCCTGAGTGAGGACAGGTCTAATCTCCTCACCTGCCTATACAGTGGTTACCTAGACGGTAACCCACGTTTGTGAGCATATACTTTTCATTTCCAACCCTTTGTTTTGCATACTACACTATATTGGGCTCTCGGTATTTCTTTTGTCTTTACTCTTCAGGAAATATCCCAGTCACAACAGCTCATTAACCGACAACAAACTTTGGAAATTCTTACTAAACATAAAGTAATGGATAAAATACCATATTTATTGGACTATAAGACACTCCAGACTATAAGATGCACCTAGGTACAGAGGGCAAAAACTAGAGGAAAAAAAATATCCTAAATCTGAGGCATCCATGGTCCAGGAGCATCTTGTAGATGTTCTCCCTAATTTTTGTGTCCTCCTTGTACCTCATGTGTCCCCCCCTGTCCCCCAAGAGGGACCATTGGGAGTCACGTTGTCCATGGTTGAGTTTAATTCAGTGTGTGTATACATAGTTTTAGGAGATGACATAAAAATGCAAATATTTGCTGCCACCACAAAATGTACTAAGACCTTGGGGCAACTGTCTTTATTTATACAGCTGGTTATATTGGGACAAAGACATGAAAACTATGCAGGCAAAAAGAGGCAAGTTTTATTGTCTATAATGCCAGATTGTTGTTCCACTTATGTTTTTGGAGGTACCACCCTGAAGCATTGCATTGTGGGTCCTGGATTCGGACAAGAGCAATTTGTCTCCTGCGATAACCCTCTAATAAGACAATACTGGACTTTGCCTTTCAGCTTCAAATCCTTTGGCTACCTGAGCAAGATTTACTAGAGTCTACTCTTGCCTTTGGCTGATCGCTTGTCCTAAAACGTCCCCGCAGATGACATCATGGCAAGTCAGCGATGTCACCTGCAGCCTCCTGGTGGCCGCTGGGCTGCGGAAGCTGAGGTAGCGTCCTGATAATGACACGTGAAAAACGCATCTGCGGCAGGAAAGTCGAGTGTGACACAAAGCGTAAGTGACAGACGATGAGGAGACATCCAGCAAGCGTATCTTTGTCAGGATAATGCAGGCAATATGCTGTGATTGATACCATGACTCATCCCTCCTCTGAGACAGATCCGCCAGAAACGCCATGCATATTGAAGAACTCGCCATCCTACACGTGTCACAGGGGTGGATTTATTTCTGCGCCGGCTTCTAGAAATAAAGGCGCATAGATTCTCCTACCCTGACGCAGAACAAAGGGGCGGCGTGTCCCGAGGCAACGGAAAAAGCCTGGCCAAAAAAACCCCACAAACTCGCTAACAAGATTTATCTAATTTATGGGGGAAATTCCAGTTTTATCGAAGAGGAAAAAAATCCCTTCAGTTAGGATTAACGCTGTATCAAAAACGCAAGGACATAGCTCCCATTTGTCCCTCTTTCCTCCTCATTTGTCCCTCTTTCAGGACTTTGTCCCTCTTTCTATTTAAATATATATATTTCTCTACTAAAAATATGTCTGATTGACTTTAAACGTTATTCCCATTCTTTAAATTGATATATTACTCATTTTAAAATGTTAATATGAAGGAAAATTAACCTGAATAGAAAGGACCGGGAGGTTTTGAATTATAAAACAACGTATTTTTCTTATGAAATCTTTATGGTATGCGTGACTAGGGGTGTGATGGGGGCGTGATCAGGGGTGTGATGGGGGCGTGATCAGGGGTGTTGCAGGGGCGTGGCTTAAGTGTCCCTGTTTCTCATCTCAAAAAGTTGGGAGCTATGCTTCATGGGGTAAGGGCTGGGGCTCACTAGAAATCGCAAAACCCAATTGCTAAGCACCTTTTGTAGGGATTTTAGCAGTTTTTCTGGAACAATTTTTTGTGATTTTAAAAGCGCATTTTTTAAATTTAAAGCTAGTGATTTATACAGAGATTGCAATTTTTGATTTTTTTTTTTTTTTTTTTGTATGGTTCTGTACAACGAATAAAAACTGATCTTGCAGCGATCCTATACTTTTATTGAACACTCCAAAAATGCAACAAGACCCGCGATTACGATTTGTGGAAATCATAATCGCTCCATTTGAATCACCTCCATTGACTAGCACTTTTGGAATTAGCAATTCTAAAGCGTGGTTGAAACAGCTCCTGTAGGTTCCAATCCTTATAAACATTAGAATGCTTGATGAGTGTCAGTTTGCCGGTTATGTCAGGTGTGCAGGGAGAGTTCTAAATGCCTCCTGCTTTGTGCAGCTAAATACTTCATGTAGAAATAGGGATTAGGGAAACTTTAAGAACTCAAGACTGGCACCAAACTGAAATGGTACGGGATCTTTGGTTAACATAAAGCATAAGCTTCTGAATTTCCTTTCCGCAGGGGAAATCAGATTTCTACGTAAATACCACATTACCTAGACTCTAAAATGTTAGGCTAATCACAAGACTTGGACGCATTGGACCAATCAGAGAATCACTATTTTACAGCGGGAATCAGATTATCACAAAATGTATAGCCAATCAGAAGACTTGGAAGTATTAGGCCAATTAGAGAAAGTAAAAGTTCCCTGCGGTTGCTACTCGGAAATGCGGATTCTGCGGGCAACAGGCTACCTATACTGCCAGGGAAGCTGGATGCCTATACAAGGTGGGGGTAACCTGGAAACCTATACTGGGGGGAAGCTGGCTACCTATACTGGTGTGTGTGTGTGTGGGGGGGGGTATTGCTACCAATACTGGAGAGGCATCAGGCTACCTATACTGGTGTGTCTGTATTGGGGGGGGGGGGATATGGCTACCAATACTGGAGAGACATCAGGCTATCTATACTGCCAGGGAAGCTGGCTACCTATACCGGGTGGGGGGAGGGGGGATTTGGCAACCTATATTGGGGGGATTTGGCAGGAGCAGTTGTAAAAAAAAGTCACAGCCAAAAATGGGCACAATTGTTATTTATCGATATATGTGGGTGCAATTGTTATTTATCATGATCTAGAAAGCCGTTACGCTATTTAGTGGGTGGCTGCAATTATATTAAAAATGTATCGTTTTATTGGATCACGGGGTGTTAAGGTTAGGAACCCTCAGAGGGGTCTTAGGGTTAGGCACCACCAGGGTGGTTTTAGGGTTAGGCACCCTCAGGGGGTGGTTAGGGATAGGCACCACCAGAGGGGGTCTTAGGTTTAGCCACCTCCAGGGGGGTGGTTAGGGTTAGGCACCACCAGGGGGGTCTTAGGGTTAGGCACCACCAGGGGGGGTCTTAGGGTTAGAAACCCTTATGTGAGGATTCTGTGTGAGAGTAGGGAGAGATTAGGTTATAGTTAGGTTCAACGTTAGCGGTAAATTTACTGATAATGTAAAACCACAATTAAATTATTTACCTTTTTGTTATTTATCATTGCGCTTAAATTGTTATTTACCGATATTGCTAGTAATATCGTTATTTAACATCGCTCCTAAATTATTAGCTCCCGACTTTTTCAAATATATGCGATTTGGCAACCTATACTTCGGGTGTGACTCTTGCTACCTATACTGGGGGGCATCAGGCTACCCATATGTGTGTGTGTGTGGGGGGGGGGAGCTGCCTTCCTATGGGTGAATCTGCCTACCTATACTGGGAGGATGTGGCTACCTTTACTGGGGGGAGGCACTTTGGAGTCTCAGCCTCTGGAGAACCCTGCCCCGGGCCTGCCTATAATGCTTCCTGCTACTTTATAATGCAGTTCTAATTGATGGCCTCATTAGTCTCTGTCACGCCCACAAACGTGCCGCGTGAAGAGAGGGATCCCCGCGGCCCGAATGTTGCTGATCCTCAGAATTGTTGGGTAAAAGTTTTCCTTCCCTCCTCAGTGAGATCGCCTCACCCCTTCTGGGGAAACGCCATTAGCAAATGAGATTCATCAGTTATAAAACTGGCCTGCCTATGACAGGACAGCCATCAATCTATATCATAAACTCATCTATTTCCTGGAGGCACTCCGCTTGCAGCTGGTCCGGAGAGCCCGCCGGCGGCCAGCACTGCAGAGAGACCATCTCTAAAATGAATTATATAGATTATAGCTGTTAGTTGTAATATAATCACAGGCAATTAATTCATTTACCCCAGATGTCCCCTCTACGGGCCCAAAACTGTCCCGTCTGATGAGGACAAATTACACTGAAGGTAAAGAGAAGTTTCTGATTTAGAAGCTCACTTCCAGTAAAGTTTGTAATAGGCATTTAAAAGAACATTATTTAAAGGGCAGCCCAGGTAAAGATAAAGTAATGAAATAAACAATTGTGTCTATCCTTCTCCTAAAAATAACTTATTAAGATATTCCCCAGTTTTATTTTATATTTAAATCTATTTTTTAAGTTTTTACTGTTGTATTGTTTTTGTTCAATGACACATTCATTGGAATATGCCAGAGCTAAAATCTATGAACCATTG
This sequence comes from Hyperolius riggenbachi, assembly GCF_040937935.1. NCBI lineage: Eukaryota > Metazoa > Chordata > Amphibia > Anura > Hyperoliidae > Hyperolius > Hyperolius riggenbachi. The sequence continues at coordinate 431,596,880 of NC_090650.1, forward strand.
ACCCTTTTTATCTCTTCCCTGTTCTCAGAAGCTATTTTATGTTAGGAAAGTGTTTTATAGTTGTAATTTCTTATCAGTGAGGGTCACACTGTAGCCTGACCCACTCCTGACTCAGACAGGAACTGACACTTACATACCTGATGTTTAACCCTTTCAGACAGAGAAAGAAAAAAAGGAACACAGCATAGTTATTAGTGTGCAAGGCACTGTACATACCCGTGTCTATCTCATCATGTCACAAGTCACCTCGGGTATCCTTTAAGCTTAATTAAGTATACAAAGTTTTGCTAATTAAAAATGGCAGTTTTTGCTAAAGAAAAGGAAATGTCCACTCTCAGTGGCATAACTACAAGTCATGGGGCCTCCAGTGAAACCTTTAATGCCCCCCCCCGATGTTGTTCATACCCCTTCCGTTGCCTCCCCTTGGCGCCCTTTGGGGGCGCATCTCACAAGGGTCAAAAAACAAGTGCAGCCATCAGGATCTCCACGCCCATAACAAGTGTAGCCACAACACACCTGATCTGACGTGTGGTGCCCTGTGTTACAGAAAGGGAAGACTAGTAGTTGGGGCTGCCCACAGCTTGGGGCCCCCCTGTGATCCCAGAGGCTGCTCCCATCTAGTTACGTCCCTGTCTACTCTATAAATGTATAGGGCTTTGTGTACTCCTCAGTAGCCTTTCGATGGCTGCCTTCCTGCTAAAGCAACTCCAGAATCCGTCCCTTCCTTTCACAAGTAGTGTTGGGCGAACAGTGTTCGCCACTGTTCGGGTTCTGCAGAACATCACCCTGTTCGGGTGATGTTCGAGTTCGGCCGAACACCTGACGGTGCTCGGCCAAACCGTTCGGCCATATGGCCGAACTAAGAGCGCATGGCCGAACGTTCCCCGAACGTTCGGCTAGCGCTGTGATTGGCCGAACGGGTCACGTGGTTCGGACCCGAACGCGCTCTGATTGGCCGAACGGTCACGTGGTTCGGGTAAATAAATACCCGAACCACGTCATATCTCCGCCATTTGTCTGTGGGTTTAGCTTTGGGTAGGCAGGCAGGGTAGTTCGCGCTCCAGCCACGCTAGCCAGGGTCCCCCCTGTCATTGTGTCACTGCTGGGAACAGTAGTACACCGCTTGCTCAGCCACACTATATAGCATTCTGTTTACTGCCACTCTGTGTACCTCGCTCAGCCACACTATATAGCATTCTGTTTACTGCCACTCTGTGTCTGCTGGGAATAGTAGTACACCGCTTGCTCAGCCACACTATATAGCATTCTGTTTACTGCCACTCTGTGTACCTCGCTCAGCCACACTATATAGCATTCTGTTTACTGCCACTCTGTGTCTGCTGGGAATAGTGGTACACCGCTCGCTCAGCCACACTATATAGCATTCTGTTCACTGTTCTGTGTCTGCTTGGAATAGTGGTACACCGCTCGCTCAGCCACACTATATAGCATTCTGTTTACTGTTCTGTGTCTGCTGGGAATAGTGGTACACCGCTCGCTCAGCCACACTATATAGCATTCTGTTTACTGTTCTGTGTCTGCTGGGAATAGTGGTACACCGCTCGCTCAGCCACACTATATAGCATTCTGTTCACTGTTCTGTGTCTGCTGGGAATAGTGGTACACCGCTCGCTCAGCCACACTATATAGCATTCTGTTCACTGTTCTGTGTCTGCTGGGAATAGTGGTACACCGCTCGCTCATCCACACTATATAGCATTCTGTTCACTGTTCTGTGTCTGCTGGGAATAGTGGTACACCGCTCGCTCAGCCACACTATATAGCATTCTGTTCACTGTTCTGTGTCTGCTGGGAATAGTGGTACACCGCTCGCTCAGCCACACTATATAGCATTCTGTTCACTGTTCTGTGTCTGCTGGGAATAGTGGTACACCGCTCGCTCAGCCACACTATATAGCATTCTGTTTACTGTTCTGTGTCTGCTGGGAATAGTGGTACACCGCTCGCTCAGCCACACTATATAGCATTCTGTTTACTGTTCTGTGTCTGCTGGGAATAGTGGTACACCGCTCGCTCAGCCACACTATATAGCATTCTGTTTACTGTTCTGTGTCTGCTGGGAACAGTAGTACACCGCTCGCTCAGCCAGAGTATATAGCATTGTGTTTACTGCCACTCTGTGTACACCGCTCAGCCAGACTATATACCATTGTTTACTGACACTCTGTGTACACCGCTCAGCCAGACTATATACCATTGTTTACTGACACTCTGTGTACACCGCTCAGCCAGACTATATACCATTGTTTACTGCCACTCTGATTCTGCTGGGAACAGTAGTACACCGCTCGCTCAGCCAGACTATATAGCATTGTGTTTACTGCCACTCTGTGTACACCGCTCAGCCAGACTATATACCATTGTTTACTGACACTCTGTGTACACCGCTCAGCCAGACTATATACCATTGTTTACTGCCACTCTGATTCTGCTGGGAACAGTAGTACACCGCTCGCTCAGCCAGACTATATACCATTGTTTACTGACACTATATAGCAGACTATATAGCATTGTGTGTACACCGCTCAGCCAGACTATATACCATTGTTTACTGACACTCTGTGTACACCGCTCAGCCAGACTATATACCATTGTTTACTGCCACTCTGATTCTGCTGGGAACAGTAGTACACCGCTCGCTCAGCCAGACTATATACCATTGTTTACTGACACTCTGTGTACACCGCTCAGCCAGACTATATACCATTGTTTACTGCCACTCTGATTCTGCTGGGAACAGTAGTACACCGCTCGCTCAGCCAGACTATATAGCATTGTGTTTACTGCCACTCTGTGTACACCGCTCAGCCACACTATATAGCATTGCGTACTCTGCCAGTCAGTGTGTATATTGCTGGGATCAGTAATACTCCACTCACCGTCAACCACTATATGAGCTCAACATGAGTTCCCCAGAGACCTCCGCTGTGAGCAGCACTCCCAAAACAACAGCAACAGCCAACGCCCCACGCAAGCTATAACATCCACCCCAGCAGCCAGTGGTCAGCAGCAGCCCTCCCCGGAGGAGAACGTTGTGTCCATCAGTCCGTCGCCAGAGCGATTAATGAGGGCTGCCATTGAGGAGATGATGGGGCCTGATGTGGAGGAGGAGGTCTGGCTCAGGCCAGCATCCCAAGTTAATGTTGAGGACGATAAGGGGTCTGTGTCTGGGGATGTTGGGGTGGCAGAGGTGGTGGGTGGGTCAGACTCAGGAGAAGAGTTGTATGATGAGGATGATGATCGGGACCATCTGTATGTGCCTCAGAGTCCGACCCCGGAAAACATGTTGTATCGTGTGTTTAGGTACTAAAATCTGCGTTCCCTCCCAGTAGTGTTGGGCGAACAGTGTTTGCCACTGTTCGGGTTCTGCAGAACATCACCCTGTTCGGGGTGACTATATAGCAGACTATATAGCATTGTGTTTAATGCCACTCTGTGTACACGGCTCAGCCACACTATATAGCATTGTGTTTACTTCCACTCTGTGTCTGCTGGGAACAGTAGTACACCGCTCACCCGCCACTGTATAGCATTGTGCTCTGTGTCACTGCTGACAATAGTGGTACACCGCTCACCCACCACTGTATAGCATTTCTGTACTGCCACTGTACTGCTGCCAGTCAGCGTGTACTTTAAGGATAAGTGAAATGAGGAAGAAATCCGGTGAAAGAGGGAGGGGAAAGGGAAGAGGTGTTTCCCCTGACGGTTCACGTACAGGCCACAGGGGAGCACCCAAGAAAACCCACTCAATACTGCCCATGTTGTCCAGGACAACAACCCTCACAGATCCAAAAAGAACAGGACCAGATAATTACTTGGATGACCTCTCAAGCGTCCAGCAGTGGGTTAAGCAGCACCAGCACATCACGCACGAGGTCCGAGTCCTCAGCCAGTTAAAGTCTGGGCTTTCTTTGAAGACTGCACTGAGGATGTTACCATGGCGATTTGCAAGGTGTGCAAGACCCGCCTGAGCAGGGGGAAAAGTATTAACAACCTCTCCACCACCAGCATGAGCCGCCACATTCTATCCAAACATCCCACTCTGTGGGCAAACGCGGCAGGACAGGGTACCACCAGCAACACTGCCTCCCTTGGGTTCACCAGACTCACCACCAGACCCGCCTCAGCAGCAGCAGTAGCCCAGCCATTGCGTGGTTCACAACATTCACAAACATCAGACGATGCTGACACTGTCACTTTCCGGACTAGTGCTCTTGAGGTCTCCCAGTGTTCATCAAACACAACAACCAACAGCCCTTCGGTGTGCAGCGCTACGGTTGAGTTGTCTGTCTCTGAGATGTTTGAGCACAAGAGGAAATTGCCAGCAAATGACCCCCGGGCCGTGGCAGTAACAGCCAGCCAGCATAGCCAAGCTTCTGGCCTGCGAAATGCTGCCATATCGAGTGGCGGAGACAAACAGCTTCAAGGGCATGATGTCAGTGGCCATCCCACGTTACGTGGTTCCCAGCCGCTACCACTTTGCGCGCTCTGCAGTGCCTGAGTTGCATGAGCACGTGGTCAGCTAAATAACCCGAAGCTTGAAGAATGCCGTTGCCTGCAAGGTTCACCTCACCACTGACACCTGGACGAGTGCGTTCGGCCAGGGTCGATACATCTCCCTTACCGCGCACTGGGTGAACCTTGTGGAGCCTGGCAGCGATTCCTCACCTGCTACGGCGCGGGTGTTGCCCACGCCGCAAACAGCTGGATAACAACAGCAGCACCTACCTCTCTGACTCCTTCTCCTCCAACGCATCTCAAAGCTGTACCTCATCTGGAAATGCTAACCCAGCACCAGCAGCAGTAGGATCGTGGAAGCAGTGCAGCACAGCTGTTGGCATGCGTCAGCAAGCGTTGCTGAAGCTGATCTGCCTTGGGGATAAGCAGCACACAGGGGAGGAAATTTGGAGGGGAATAAAGGAACAGACGGATTTGTGGCTGGCACCGCTGGACCTGAAACCGGGCATGAAGCTAGACACCTGGCACGAACTGGCAATGTACGCAATAGAGGTGCTGGCTTGCCCGGCAGCCAGCGTTATGTCGGAACGCTGTTTCAGTGCTGCCGGAGGCATCATCACAGATCGGCGTATCCGCCTCTCCACAGAAAATGCAGACCGTCTGACTCAAATTAAAATGAATCAATCCTGGATTGGAAACGACTACGCAACACTCCTGGACCCCAACCAAGTAACATGACCGATGAACATCTGGGATGGTTTAGCGTTTCCGGTCCCTGTTTATTGAACCTCTCATCTGTATTACATTTATGACTGCATGGCGGCAAAAAGCATTGCTGCTATATCCGCACGCTTTTTGTCCTCATGCAAGGCCTGGGTTGTTGTGTCTCACAAAGCGTGGCCTTCTCCTCCTGCGCCTCCTCCTGTTCCATCACGTGTGCTGCTGCTGCTGCTGCTGCTGCTGGGTTACCGTTGCCGGTCCCTGTTTATGGAACCTCTTATCTTTATTACATTTATGACTACATGGCGGTACAAAGCATGCTATCCGCACGCTTTTTGTCCTCATGCAAGGCCTGGGTTGTTGTGTCTCACAAAGCGTGGCCTTCTCCTCCTGCGCCTCCTCCTGTTCCATCACGTGTGCTGCTGCTGCTGCTGCTGCTGGGTTAGCGTTGCCGCGTGGTCCCTGTTTATTGAACCTCTTATCTTTATTACATTTATGACTACATGGCGGTACAAAGCATGCTATCCGCACGCTTTTTGTCCTCATGCAAGGCCTGGGTTGTTGTGTCTCACAAAGCGTGGCCTTCTCCTCCTGCGCCTCCTCCTGTTCCATCACATGTGCTGCTGCTGGGTTAGCGTTGCCGCGTGGTCCCTGTTTATTGAACCACTTATCTTTATTACATTTATGACTGCATGGTGGTACAAAGCATGCTATCCGCACGCTTCTTGTCCTCATGCAAGGCCTGGGTTGTTGTGTCTCAAAGCGTGGCCTTCTCCTCCTGCGCCACCCTCCTCCTGTTCCATCACGTGTGCTGCTGCTGGGTTAGCATTACCGGTCCCTTTTCCTGGAACCTCTTATATGTATTACATTTATGACTGCATGCCGACAAAAAGCATGTTACCTGTGCAAAGAAAACAGACATTTCCCGCATTTAAAAGACAGTTTTCCCTTTGAAACTTTAAAATCGATTTTCTCAAAAACTATAAGCTCTTTTTGCAAAAAAAATTTTTCCTCTTGTACCCACTCCCAAGGTGCACATACCCTGTAAATTTGGGGTATGTAGCATGTAAGGAGGCTTTACAAACCACAAAAGTTCGGGTCCCCATTGACTTCCATTATGTTCGGAGTTTGGGTCGAACACCCGAACATCGCGGCCATGTTCGGCCTGTTCAGCCCGAACCCGAACATCTAGATGTTCGCCCAACACTATTCACAAGAAGCAACTAAAATGCTTGTGCATGCCCTAATCATCTCCCGTCTTGACTACTGCAACACCCTACTCTGTGGTCCACCAAAAAGCAGACTGGCACCTCTCCAATCCCTACTAAACTCTGCTGCCCGTCTCATCCACCTCTCTTCTAGATCCTCTGAGGCAGCCCCTCTCTGCCAATCCCTCCATTGGCTACCAGTTGCCCAAAGGATCCAGTTTAAACTTCTCACACTTGCATACAAAGCTCTACACAAGCTGTCGTCTCCATACATTTCCTCTTTAATCTCCAGATACCTCCCCGCCCGGACCCTCCGTTCCTCACAGGAGACCCTTTTGTCCCCCAGCTTAGTCACCTCCTCTCACTCTCGCATCCAAGACTTCTCACGGGCGGTCCCTCTCCTTTGGAACTCTCTCCCTCAGCCGGTTCGTCATGCCACGAGTCTGGAAACCTTCAAACGTACTCTGAAAACACACCTGTTCAGACAAGCCTATAATTTGCTATAGGCAGCACTGAAGGCACACTGGCTCACCCACTAATCCTTGTGTTTCCTTCCCTTTTGTTTCCTCCCCACTGCCCTCTAGATTGTAAGCTCACAAGGGCAGGGACCTCCTCCCAGTGTTTATCATACTGCTGTTATTTTAACATATGTTCATGTACCAACTACATATCAACTATGTATGTATCTGTATTTATTCTATTCAATGGCATGACTGTACAGTGTCTTGTATTTCTTATGTATATTTGTTCCCCATTATTTGTTTGTACTATGTACAGCGCTACGGAAGATGTTGGCGCTATATAAATAAAAAATAATAACAACAACTCCCTCCACTGTTGCAGCTTTTCGCACGGAGATAGGCAAAGATAGCCGATCTCTGTTGGGTCCGCTCTACTACACAGGCGCAGGAGTCTTGTGCCTGGGCAGTAGACCACCCCGACAGCGATCTGCTATTTCCGCCTATATCCGAGGTGGAGAGCCGGTATTGCGCTGGAGCTGGGAAGGTAAATATTTACATCCCCGCTGTTCGGAGAGCTTTATTGCCGCCGTGGGACCGAGGAGGACGGGGGAAGCCTCAATAGGATCCAGAGGCTTCCCCCACCCGAGGTAAGTACCCCCTAGGGGAGGTTTTTTCGTTACAGGTTTTCTTTAACGTAAAAAGAACCTTCCAAAATAGAAAAATGTCTCAATACCTATTGAATCCCTAACAATTGCTTCAGAGGTCTTCTGGGGGCCCCTCACAGTACGATTCAGAATCAGGCAGGGAGGCACTAACACCCCTCCCATTCTGTGCTAAAGCATGGGTGTGGCTTGGGGGGGTGCGTCATAGGGAATTGTGGAATCCACCGGGAGTTTGTGAGAGGCGGTGGGACAAACCCATCACGATTTTTGATCGGATGGTGGAAAAAGTACTGTATGCTGCTACGTTTTTTAATCAGAAGCAAAAATCAGATCGTATAAAAAATTGGAATTGTTTGTAGTGTGCAAGAGGCCTTAAAGTGAGATTATACATCCAAAACTAAAATTTCAGTAGTTGCTCTTAGTTATATAAAAGAACATTTAAATGCATTCCTAAGCATTCCCAGTGTGTAAAAATGTTTATTTTCACTGCAGAGAGAAGTACAGGCTTGCTGATCTCTGGATAATCATTGCCAGCCAGGAAACACTCTCTGCCTGTGTTATCACTCTGCCCCCTCCCTCTGCTAAAGTGACTCAGCTATTGCCTGGGTGATTTTTCTGTCCAGAAGAGGGAGGCGGCTGCAGAGTGAAGAGACAGGCAGAGAGGGAGAAGCAGAGACCGGGACCTTGCGGTGGACAGGTAAGTGTGGTCAACTTCGATTTTCTATCGTGTCTGATCGATACTTTTGATCAATTTTTGGTTAATATTGATCAAAATTCGATCAACCCAACAGGATGGTGTTTTTTGTTTTTTTTTAATAGTTATGATTGCAACTGGTTTCAATATCAGGAACAGTTAGGATTCTTTGATGCTGCAGATAGATTAACCGGTTCCGGACCTACGCAGTTGAAATCTACGTCCTGCATGTGGCTGGGCGGATCTGACAGGACGTAGATTTCAACACTCGTTGCCACATGTTTCCGCCGCTCTGTCCCCGCCGCAGATCACTTGCCCTGCTGTCTATATGACAGCAGAGCTGTGTGAGCCAATCAGGAGCCGATTTCATTGGCTTCCGACCCTGTCATTACTGTAAGCCAATCCCATTGGCTTACGTTGATTGACAGCATCAGAAGCCAATGAAAGCAGCTCCTGAGTCTGACCTGCTCGCACAGGTCTGTCGTCATAGGGACAGCAGGGAGAGGGACCTGCGGCGGGGACAGAACGGCGTGATGGGCGGATTATTGCAGCGATTCGTCAGTAAGCTCCATCTTACCGTACCAGCAGTCTCTGGTCCATAAGGGGGCGGAGACTGCTGGTACGGATTAGTTAAGTACTGTACAAACTTTTCTTTCAATCTGAACGTTGTAATCGAAAATACAATAGTTTGCTAAAAAAAACATACCCTTAATGGGCACCATAAGTTATGCTGGTTCTAAGGCTACTTACATATAATAAGTGCCTAAACAACCTCTAACTAGTCGCAAGACTTGTATAATTCATACACGTCGGTAATTAAAGGGATGGGTAGCACGGTGGTGTAGTGGTTAGCACTCTCGCCTAGCAGTGCTAGGTCCCCGTCAGGGCACTATCTGCATGGAGTTTGTATATTATCCCAGTGACTGCGTGGGTTTCCTCCGGGCACTCCGGTTTCCCCCACATCCCAAAAACATACACTTAATTGGCTTCCCCCTAAATTGGCCCTAGACTACAATACATAACCTACAGGATACATACATAGACCTAGGACAATGGTAGAGGTTAGATTGTGAGCTCCTCTGAGAGACAGTTAAGTGACAAGACAATATACTCTGTACAGCCCTGCGGAAGATGTCGGTGCTATATAAATACTAAATAAATAATAATAATACCGGTAGTCCCAGACTTATGAACGCCCGACTTAAGAACGAACCGCTGATACGAACGGCATATATTCTGTGTTTCCATGGGAACAAGTCAAAAAAATTTCAAATTGGACTTGTAGTTTTTAAAAAAAAAATGATTAAAAAAATTCAAAGAAAAAATGGCTTTTAAACATGTATAAGCAGGTACAGAGAGCAGAGGTGACACAGAGGGGGACACTGGAGGCACAGGGGGGCACAGAAGAGGTACAGGGGACAGAAATGGCACAGCGTTCCGACTTAAGGTTAAGAACGAACCTACAGTCCCTATCTCGTTCGTTAACCGGGGACTACCTGTAATGAGTTGGCAACATTGTGTTCAGCAATTAGAAAACCTAGGTCAGTATGATATAAACCCCGCCCTGAAGCTGATTAGTGGTGCGCAAGCGACGATGCTCGTTAGCGGTAAATCCGGAGCGTGGTACCCACATATGTCTGCGCCGTTCGCGGCTTTTTCTCCGAGAAATTTATGTGCCGCATTACAAATGTGACAGAAGCTGATGTTTTCCTCATTTGAATAATTGTGCCATTAAAAACATGACACAAAACATCCATAATCGCCTGGGTGACGCGGTGGGACCGAATAAACGCCGGCGATGGGGCAACAGGAGGCGTTTACTACAGGCGGATATATAAACCCATCTCGTTTTTGTGCACTATGGTGTATTATGTGCAGCGTAAGCACGGGAGCGTCTGTCGCGGTGAGGCGACCGCGACCCGATGACGTCTACGCTTATCCCTGTCTACCATCGCGTCCTGCGGATGAAGAATGGAGAAATCTACAAGCAACAATATTAGCCGAGTTAATAAGATTTAAGGACGACATTCCCAGCAGGTCATAAATTAAAAAACAGCTACCAAAATATAATTAAATCTGAATTAGCACGATGCAGAAAATCTGCAATCAATAAGCGGTAAAACACACTGCGGGCTGCGGCGTGTCACCGGGATCCTTCGGATTGAAGGCCATATTCATCTGTCACAGGAGCGCGCGCCCGCAGGCCGCAATCCGAACGGCGGGAAATTTGGGGTTCGGGTTACCTTGCAAAAGGTGAGTTTTATTACTGCCATTATGTTTGACAGAGAGGCAGAACAGGCGGTGAGGCTGGCGAATCGACATCCTGGTGTGACGCAAACCTGTCTGACTTCTCTATGTTTGTAGCACAACACTGCCTGCAAATAGCACTAAAGGTGCACACACAAATCCAATTTTGATTGGCCTATCTTACCACTCCAGATGCGTAATTATGGGGGGTAAGGGGGAACATATTCCCCCGGGCGCAGCACCGTGAGAGCGCTCAGCACAGTTCCTGCACCTCCACATGCGTGGGAGGCTGCCCAAAGTGCCCAATTATCTCCCTGCCTTTGCAGAGGAGTGCTGAGGTGTTAACAGCAGCAGAAAAAGCTATTTAAAGGGGGACACATCTGGGGGGCAATCTCGCTATCCAAACGGAGGGAAGGGGGGCCGATATGGCGATCTATGGGGGTAAGGGGGCACATCTGGCTATCTATAGGGGGGAAGGGGGCACATCTGGCTATCTAAAAAGCATTTGAACATTTGACTCCACCCATGGCCACATTCTAATGAGTGGTCACGTCCATTTTGTCCACTGGGGGGAGAAAAACCTGTCTTTGTCCCTGGGCCCTGAAAACCCTAGCTACGCCTCTGTACCGCTCCTATGTAGTATGAGGCCCAGCAGGCTTTCAGTATTATGAACAGATTGTGTAGGTAAGCCTTCATATTACATGGAAGTGGCAAGATTGGCCAGTCATTGACCAATCAAAATTGAATGGGTGTACCAGGGCTTTAGACTGATCGTTTTTTGATCTGTTGATCTGGCCGTGGTTTGTTGATCGCCACGCTATCAACTGATAAAGTTTCCATAGATTTTGGAATGAAAGGGTAACTAAAGGTGTCCGTACATTGCTCGATATTCCTGGTCCATCGACTGTTCGATTTCAATTTAGGGCACTGCAACAAAGTCCCCAAAAAATCGCATGCAGTACAATGTACAGCCAAACAATTTCGGGTGGCAATTTTCGCTCTATATATGCGCGTGTGCTCCTTAAAAGGCACAAGCTTCACAAAAGACGCATGCGCACCTTGATTAAAAACCGCATTGTTTTCAGGCAAACTTGCGTTGCCATTTGTTAGCATTAGTTCGTCATGACGCATGTTGACCCATAACGAATTGCAAGTGTTCGTAGGGTCGTAACGCACCATTTTGTTGCATCACAGCACAGTAGGTGTGAGCTGCAAGCAGAGAAAAAGTCGCATTGCGTTTGCGCGTCAGTTTCAATGCGATTTAACACTGCTTGACGCATTTAGTGAGGAAGGGCCCTTTTTGGATCGGGGGAGAATCAATGATGTCCCATTCTGCTCAAATGAAGGAAATTGGCCAATATCTGTCTAAAGTGACAAATTTATTCATTTCTGTCAGGATTGAAAATATTGGTCAATCGTAAAGGAATTGGCTACAGTTTGCATGATTTCGATCCAACACAATTTACTATGGAGGCACAACATGGCCCAGCTCGATGAGTGAAGGAGAATGGCCAGGATCTCGTCTGCAGTGTGTGGGCCACTAAACAATCGACCACCACTGTTGTTGAGCGGCCCCCTCAAGCACTCTATACATAACAATTGATACGGCGCACCAAAACCTGCCAAGGGCAACTACAGTGTCAGAAGTGCAAGACGATTATGGGGAACAGTTTGTTAATGATTACTATTCAAAGAATTTACAGGTAGTCCCCGGCTTACGAACGCCCAGCCGATACTAACGCCTGCCCACCCGCCGCAACGACGTCACGCAGCTGGGGACTACCTCTTGTGCCCACTTTTCTAAAGCAAAGTATGCGCAGCAGAAGCCACTACAAGTCTCACCTCTTCCATGGCGGCTCCGGGCCAATCAGCGGCGTCCTCTCTCCCCTCAATGTTCCTCCCAGCGGCTTCCATTGTGTCGCGTAATGACGCAATCAAAAAGAGCCTCGCGGCTCCTTCTGATTGCGTCATTACGTGACGCTACTAGTGAAGCCGCTGGGAGGAATGGTGAAGGGAGAGAGGACGTCGCTGATTGGCCCGGAGCCGCCATGGATGAGGTGAGACTTGTAGTGGCTTCTGCTGCGCATACTTTGCTTTAGGGGGCACGAGAGGCACAATAAAGACACAAGGAGACACAGAGGGGGGCAAAGATGACACAGAGGGGGTCACTGGAAGCACAGGGGACAGAGAAGAAGGCACAGCGTTCCGACTTAAGAACGGATTCAGGTTAAGAACGAACCTACAGTCCCTATCTCGTTCGCCAACCGGGGACTACCTGTATAGAAGTGATCATTACCAGCACAGGACCACAGAGGCATGGCTAGGCTTTTCAGCACCCGGGGACAAAGACAGTTTTTGCCCCCCCTCTAGATAAATTGGGCCTGGCCATGCATCAGAGTGTGGGTGTGGTCATGGGTGGAGCCAAATGTACAAATGCTGTTTAGATAGCCAAATGTGCCTCCCTTCCCCACGTTTAGCCAGATGTGCCCCCTTGTTCTGCTGCTAACGCGTCTGCACTCCTCAGCAGCAGGAGGTAGAGAAGCAGGGGCACTTCAGGCAGCACGCCAGCTGCCGCTCACACACTTGGGGTGCGGTGGCTATGCTCTGCGCCCCCCTTACAGTGCTGCGCCCGGGGACAAGTGTCCCCCTGTTCCCACCCATAGCTACGCCTCTGCAGGACCAATAAAGTGCTAATACTGTGGTTGAGGGAGGGCCCCTTGGCGGCCCCAGGGCCCTGGTGCGGTCGCATCCTCTGCACCCCCTTTTGCTACACCACTGACTTCTGGCCTGGTGTCTGCAATATTGATGACAAAAGAACATTGAAGACAGAAGATAAAGTACATGGAATGGAAGAATGAAAAGAGAAAATAAACGACATGGAAGAATGGAAGAGAAAAGGATTAGACTGCTGGATTACATCCAGGGACAGAGATACAATTCATTTAAAGGATACCCGAACTGACATGTGACATGGTGAGATAGACATGTGTATGTACAGTGCCTAGCACACAAATAACTATGCTGTGTTCCTTTTTTTTCTTTCTCTGCCTGAAAGAGTTAAATATAAGGTATGTAAGTGGCTGACTCAGTCCTGACTCATACAGGAAGTGACCACAGTGTGACCCTCAGTAATAAGAAATTTCAACAATAAAACACTTTCCTAGCAGAAAATGGCTTCTGAGAGCAAGAAAGATAAAAAGGGGAAAATCTTATCAGTGAGGGTCACACAGTAGTCACTTCCTGTCTGAGTCAAGACTGAGTCAGCTACTTACATACCAGATATTTAACTCTTTCAGGCAGAGAAAGAAGAAAAGGAACACAGCATAGTTATTTGTGTGCTAGACACTGTACATACACATGTCTATCTCATCATGTCAAATATCAGTTCGGGTATCCTTTAAAGGCAGCTGCTGGCGGTTTTGTTGAGTTGAACGCATGCTAGAGATGCGTTCTGTTGCTATAATAGACCCGAGGGGGAGGGGGAGGGGAGGGATTGGGAGGATAACGTTCTCGACCTCTGCTCAGCCAAAATGATCCATTTCTCCAAATCTCTCGCCAACACATCAATCGGGGGCTGCTGTACACACCATAGTTTCCCTTTACCATTAACCCCTTCCTGACACCTAGCCTTCAGCTCTCCCTTCTTGGTGTTCAAGAGGAACTGTAGTGAAAATAACATCCTATATAATAAAACCAAAGTGTCCCTGCGTCATCCTGCCCCTGTGTCCGTGCGTTTGCGCTACTGCGCATGTGCAGCACGGACAGCCATTGGGACAGGAGGACAGGGAGCTGGGCGGGCATGTGCGCAGGTGGACGGGTGCACACGTGGTGGTGGCACATGCGCAGCACGGACAGCCGTTGGGACAGGAGGACAGGGAGCTGGGTGGGCATGTGCGCAGGTGGACGGGTGCACACGTGGTGGTGGCGCATGCGCAGCACGGAAAGCCGTTGGGACAGGAGGACATGGCCAGGGAGCTGGGCGGGCATGTGCGCAGGTGGACGGGTGCACACGTGGTGGTGGCGCATGCGCAGCACGGACAGCCGTTGGGACAGGAGGACAGGGAGCTGGGTGGGCATGTGCGCAGGTGGACGGGTGCACACGTGGTGGTGGCGCATGCGCAGCACGGACAGCCGTTGGGACAGGAGGACAGGGCCAGGGAGCTGGGCGGGCATGTGCGCAGGTGGACGGGTGCACACGTGGTGGTGGCGCATGCGCAGCACGGACAGCCGTTGGGACAGGAGGACAGGGCCAGGGAGTTGGGAGGGCATGTGCGCAGGTGGACGGGTGCACACGTGGTGGTGGTGGCGCATGCTCACTGACATGCGGCGGTGGTGGCAGTGTGACAGAGACCTAGAGGGCTTAGGTCAACTAGTGATAAATAAAATTGCTTATTTTTTTACAATATTCATGCATGGATTATTTGGTCAGTGTTTGTTAAATCTTTCCTCTCCCTGATGTACATTCTGAGATTTATCACTGGTGGTGACATCTTTAGCTCTGCCAGGTGATCTGTACAGAATGTTCATTTGCTGAGAGTTCTGTACATAGAGGGAAATACTGCTTGCTTGGCAGGTAGAAATAGCCGTTATTTCTCACGGAAATGCAATGAGTTTCACAGACAGGAAACTGTCAGGACCATGGTCATGACATCACACTGGGCGAGTGGTTTCATCACCATATCAGCCATACAGAGCCCCTGATGATCTGTTTGAGAAAAAGGATTTCTCATGGCAAAGGGGGTATCAGCTACTGATTGGGAGGAAGTTCAATCCTGTGTTACAGTTCCTCTTTACAAGGAACCCGAGGCAAAAAGTATATGATGGCTGCATATTTATCTCCTTCTAAACAATACTACTTGCCTGGCACCCCTGCTGATCTCTTAGGCTGCATAAATGTCTGAATCACACACCTGACACAAGCACATGGGAAATCCAGCCAGAATGGAGTCAGAGACACCTGATCTGCTGCCTGCTTGTTCAGGGTCTATGGCTAATAGTATTAGAGGCAGAGGATCAGCAGGACAGCCAGGCAATGTGCATTGTTTAAACAGAAATCAATATGGCAGCCTCCATAGCAGTCTCATCTCAGGTTCCCTTTACAGACGGGATTGGGTCACATCTGATGTGTGTACACAGCTGCGGGGTAACAGAAGAAGCCGATTCTAATTTGGGCTGAAGAGCAGAACAGACGCGTCATCCATGTAGGATGCGGGATATTAATAACACGATTTGCATTCTGTGACCTCACCAGCGAAACATTGTTATCTGTAATACATTCACTCGTCTTTTTATTCCGCGCTATTAATTGCATGCGTCGCTTACTGGCGCCCTTTGCCAGGCTTACAGGGAAGGATTCCGCACCTCCGCGGCTCAGCCCAGAGCGCCCGCCACCTAATCTCCCCGACAAAGAGCAGATTAAACAAAACAAACCCAATCGCCATTGGACGACGCCCTCCTGTAAGCGTGAATTATTGATAGGCTCGGGGTTAAATTATTCAAATAAGGAGCGGAGGTTTGAAGCTGGCGTACGGCGAATGCAAATCTCTCTTCTCCCACAATCCTCTGCAGGCTTCCAGATTCTATTTTTTCACTTTCTGCTATTTTTAGCAAGTCTTAATTTAAGACGCCTCCTCTGAAATGTATTTGTCATAATGCATAAATGACCGCGGGCGGCGCTGGCCTGCATCTATCTGCTTATATACGGTGCAGAGCGTGGTGGCTACACTTGAAGAATGCGGATAAGCGTGGCCGGTCTCTGAGTGACGGAACCGCGGTGTAGCGCGAGAACAGCATCAGCTCGCTGTACGAAGAAATTCATGATTACAATCCGAACTCCAAGAATTTGGTGTCGTTGTACTTCCAGTTCCCCTCCCCCACCAGGGGCGTAACAATAGACCCTGCAAGGGATGCAGCCGCAGGGGGGCCAAGAAGCTGCAGGGGGCCCCTTAGAGGGAGAGGTTACTTTTCCCTGCTCTAAGAGACTCATAGAATCATACAAAGTTTTGTAGACAAAGATTTGTAGACAGTCCCTATTCAGTGTGCAGCAGGCTCTTGTGTACAGTGCCCAGCTCCCAGCCTCTCTACCCCTCACCGAGTGCTGTGTAATGTAGTGATGCTGGAGAAGTCTGCAGAGACAGTTCTGCTCCATCAGAGATGGACAAAGTGAGCGTAATAAGCTGAGGCTGGGAGCACACTCGTCTGTTGGCTTTCTGTATGTGTTTTCTGTACATCATGTGTGTCTGTATATGTAAACACATGCACGTTTTATCACAGAAGCGAATGTAATTGATAGAGAAAATGCCTGCAGTGCTTCACTGCTGTCTGTTCTTATCTGCATGGGGAAAACATATTCCAGTGTGCACAAGGCAATTGAATAACATTGCTTCTCAGCTTACCTGTGCAGAAAGCGGGGGTGGGGGCCTCATCCGAAGTTTTGCAGGGGGGCCAGTGATTTCTAGTTACGCCCCCCTCCCCCACGTAACAAAATGCAGACTCTCTACCCTGTAACATAGGTTGTCAATGACAGAGCCGGATCATCCACAAGGCAATATTAGGCAGTTACCTAGGGCCTGGAGAGAGTCTAGGGGCCTGGTGGATGCTAGCCCCCTCCCCCCTCCCACCACCAAATTTTACAAAAAAAAAAAAAACCCCAAAAAACAAACAAAAAAAAACAGGTGAACAAATCAGCGGTGAACAAAAACTGCTATCTTGCCTAACGCCCCTTTTATTCTTAAACCATTTCTGGTCAACGACAGAGGAAACTGTATCCGAGAATTGAACTTCATCCCAATCAGTAGCTGATACCCCCTTTCCCATGAGAAATCTTTTCCTTTTCACAAACGGATCATCAGAGGGCGCTGTATGGCTGATATTGTGGTGAAACCCCTCCCACAGTGTGATGTCAGGACCATGGCCCTGACAGATTCCTATCTGTGAACCTCGTGGCATTGTGGGAAATAACATCTGTTTTCAACTGCCAAACAAGCAATATCTCCCTCTATGCATACATACTGTATATTCAAAAGGAAAACAACCTTTTATCCTATCACATTGTCAGTGGGTGTGTTTATAGATAATAGCAGTTGGTGCTGTCTAGTAAAGATGATGACCAGCAGGCTCACAGTGGATCAAACAACATGAACAAATTACATGGTGCAGATTGGTAGAGCAGCACCCATCAACTGGAAGGTTCAGGGACGTGCCTCAGCTCTCAGTTCTCCACACCACTGGAACTGTAAATTGTAGAAATCCACTTGAGCAGGCGCCGTCGCAGTATAAATAAGCTCTTTATTGATCACATGGGTTTAAAAAGGCAGTTAACAACGACAGACCGCTGTTTCGAGCTTAGAGCTCTTTATCAAGTTGTCAAAAACTGCAATACACATAAAATACCACTTCCCACACAATATATAGCCAGTACCCACCAATCAGAGTGCAGCATTTGAAAGCAACCAGTCAGATCGTGCCACTTCATAGGAGGACCTGATGGGGAACTGCAAAAAGCAAAGTTAACCCCACCTCCTAGATTGAAATCCAACGATAGCAGATAAAATATTACTTAACAAACTCGAAAAACAAAAAGAGTTAGAAGAGCAACAAACAAGCTTACCCATCTGTGTTCAAAAAGTGCAGCGCTGCAGCCATCAGAGAAAAAGACCTTCAATACACAGTTGCTAAACACCACGTATGCCGACCAATCAGCTCCAAGACTCATAACATGCCGACAAATAGGAAAACATCTACACTAAACTAGCTCTAAAGCGCCGACCAATCGTCAGTCAGCCAGCGCCTGAGCCTATAGAAGCAGCGCCAGGAGTCCTCTGACATCACCGCTGCTATGCGCCGACCAATCAGCCGCTTCCCTATACGGCGGCTCCCATACGCATGACAGAGGCGGACATATGTCCGCTACGTCATGCATACCTAACTAGTGGGCAATAATCCGGGCGTGGCCAGTGAACTTAGCGCTAGCCAATAGGATACTCAAAAGCCTCCCAACTATCTTCTGACAATAGAAGTTCCCACCCATAAACAAGCCCAACAGCGCACAGCATGGCCAGCATAGATGATACTGATCCACAGATGCCTCCCATCTATCTCCTGGTAAAGCGTACTTCACTAGTAACAAACTATATGCAAAATGTAGTGGCTCAGCTGGTGCACTAACAGGGTAACACTAAGTCACTGCCGCTGGCCAAAAACACATGGTCAGCCGCAATGCAATATTGGATACTACAGGACAGTCCCCAAAAATTGAAAAATCAAAAAATCAAAAAAATTCTTTTTTGAGAGAAAAAGTTAAAAGATTATGCACATCTGATAAGATACCTCCAACACTGCACTCCATGATAAGTACATATAAAGAACTCCACCCCTAAAAATAAAAGACCTCTCAAATGCAAAACGACAGATCATACTCAATATTCAGACCTCCCCTACCCAAAGTATCCAACTTTCTAATCCAGAAGTTTTCTCGTCTGGACAGTTCTTTATCACGATCCTTACCCCCCCCCCCAACCCACTGGAACCCCATCAATAACTTGCACTCTCAATTGTGCGACCCCATGTCCTGCTTCTGCAAAATGTCTAGCCACTACCTGTGTGGTATCTTTATTTCTAATTGCTGATTTATGGGAGGATAATCTCACTTTAAGTGCCTTCGTGGTCTTGCCCACATAGGCAAGACCACAAGGGCACCTCAAAAGGTACACAACATAAGTTGAATTGCAGTCAAAGTGTTCCCTTATCTTAAATGGAGTACCCTTGGAGGGATGTCTAAAAACATCCCCCTTACTGATAAAATTGCACAAATGGCAACTCAAACAGGGATATGTACCCTTCCTGCCTTCTCTTGAGACATCCCTCCAAGGGTACTCCATTTAAGATAAGGGAACACTTTGACTGCAATTCAACTTATGTTGTGTACCTTTTGAGGTGCCCTTGTGGTCTTGCCTATGTGGGCAAGACCACGAAGGCACTTAAAGTGAGATTATCCTCCCATAAATCAGCAATTAGAAATAAAGATACCACACAGGTAGTGGCTAGACATTTTGCAGAAGCAGGACATGGGGTCGCACAATTGAGAGTGCAAGTTATTGATGGGGTTCCAGTGGGTTGGGGGGGGGGGGGGGTAAGGATCGTGATAAAGAACTGTCCAGACGAGAAAACTTCTGGATTAGAAAGTTGGATACTTTGGGTAGTGGAGGTCTGAATATTGAGTATGATCTGTCGTTTTGCATTTGAGAGGTCTTTTATTTTTAGGGGTGGAGTTCTTTATATGTACTTATCATGGAGTGCAGTGTTGGAGGTATCTTATCAGATGTGCATAATCTTTTAACTTTTTCTCTCAAAAAAGTATTTTTTTGATTTTTTGATTTTTTAATTTTTGGGGACTGTCCTGTAGTATCCAATATTGCATTGCGGCTGACCATGTGTTTTTGGCCAGCGGCAGTGACTTAGTGTTACCCTGTTAGTGCACCAGCTGAGCCACTACATTTTGCATATAGTTTGTTACTAGTGAAGTACGCTTTACCAGGAGATAGATGGGAGGCATCTGTGGATCAGTATCTTCTATGCTGGCCATGCTGTGCGCTGTTGGGCTTGTTTATGGGTGGGAACTTCTATTGTCAGAAGATAGTTGGGAGGCTTTTGAGTATCCTATTGGCTAGCGCTAAGTTCACTGGCCACGCCCGGATTATTGCCCACTAGTTAGGTATGCATGACGTAGCGGACATATGTCCGCCTCTGTCATGCGTATGGGAAGCGGCTGATTGGTCGGCGCATAGCAGCGGTGATGTCAGAGGACTCCTGGCGCTGCTTCTATAGGCTCAGGCGCTGGCTGACTGACGATTGATCGGCGCTTTAGAGCTAGTTTAGTGTAGATGTTTTCCTATTTGTCGGCATGTTATGAGTCTTGGAGCTGATTGGTCGGCATACGTGGTGTTTAGCAACTGTGTATTGAAGGTCTTTTTCTCTGATGGCTGCAGCGCTGCACTTTTTGAACACAGATGGGTAAGCTTGTTTGTTGCTCTTCTAACTCTTTTTGTTTTTCGAGTTTGTTAAGTAATATTTTATCTGCTATCGTTGGATTTCAATCTAGGAGGTGGGGTTAACTTTGCTTTTTGCAGTTCCCCATCAGGTCCTCCTATGAAGTGGCACGATCTGACTGGTTGCTTTCAAATGCTGCACTCTGATTGGTGGGTACTGGCTATATATTGTGTGGGAAGTGGTATTTTATGTGTATTGCAGTTTTTGACAACTTGATAAAGAGCTCTAAGCTCGAAACAGCGGTCTGTCGTTGTTAACTGCCTTTTTAAACCCATGTGATCAATAAAGAGCTTATTTATACTGCGACGGTGCCTGCTCAAGTGGATTTGAACAAATCACATGGCAAATATCAATAATTTCTTGATCTCTCTTCTATTTCCTAACACCTCACTTTGCAATGTATTGATTTATTTTTTTTTCAGTAAAGTTCCTCTTTTAAGTGAAGGTCCCCTCCGGTAGAAGAGGCCTACTTGCGTTCCAGCATGCGGTTCATGTAGTCGCGATGACGTCCTCCAGACTGTGCAGTACACTTCGGATGATGTCAGTGTGACTCAGTGAGGCGCATGCTGAAGCGCAAGCAGATGCCGACCTGGCGAGGTCGGCATCTGCACCGGAGGGGACCGGAAGCCACCGGCGCTGCGGCAAGGGCACAGGACGGCTGCCAGGGCCTGGAGGAAGCCCCAGCTAAGTAGATTTTTGTTTTTTAATCACTTCGGACCTTCACTTTAAAGGATACCTGAAGTGACATGTGACATGATGAGATAGACATGTGTATGTACAGTGCCTAGCACACAAATAACTATGCTGTGTCTCTATTTTGCTTTCTCTGCCTGAAAGAGTTAAATATCAGGTAAGTAAGTGGCTGACTCAGTCCTGACTCATACAGGAAGTGATTACAGTGTGACCCTCACTGATAAGAAATGCCAACTATAAAGCCTCATCTACACGTGTAGATGAGGCGGCGATCCGGCGGCTCGCCTCTTCCGCATCCCCGCGCGTACCTGCCGCGTCTCCGCTCGCCCGCGCGTCGGATACGATTCCCCGCTCGTCCCCGCTTATCTTCTGCTTGATTCCCTGCCATTGTCCCCTCGCGGGGAACGAGCAGGGAATCGGCGGTGGGGAGATCCGTCCTGTCGGATCTTTTCAATCAGGCCGGCTCGATTGATAAGGAACATCGGAGCCTCATCTACGCGTGTAGATGAGGCTTAGAACACTTTCCTAGCAGAAAATGGCTTCTAAGAGCAGGAAATAGTTAAAAAGGGTCAATAGTTCATAGATTTTAGCTCTGGCATACTTCAATGAATGTGTCATTGAGCAAAAACAATAAAACAGTTAAAACTTAAAAAGTAGATGTAAAAATAAAATGTAACTGTGGAATATCTTAAAAAGTAATTTTTAGGAAAAGGAAGATAGATACAATCATTGATTTCATTAGTTTATTTTTGCCTTGGGTGTCCTTTAAGATGGGCTAGGGTGTTACTACATTCTACAGGATGGGGGGGGGGGATTGGGGGTTCCAGATTTGTCAGATGGGGGGGGGGGGGGGGGGGGAAGTGCTAGTATACATTACTTGCTCCAGGTGGTGATACAGGCCCCTTTACACTTCCTTTTCAGTTTACAAGTGCTGTGCAGCCAGCCAATCACCATGCGGCTTCTGTCCTGTGCCATGTGACACAGCACGTATAAACTGAAGAGGACCTGTATCACTGCCGGAAGCAGGTCTGCTGTAATACTCCGCTCTGCACTGACTACATTCAGGACTGACACCCCCACTCCCCACAATTGCAGGGTAACGGGCTATTATTGCGCTCCTGGTTTTCATAGTAGCACCTTAACCTGTGACGATCTGTACTCTTTACCGCCCAAGGCCACTGTCACCAGCTGCCCCCCAATCAGTATAGGTAGCCAGATAACCCCTCCCCCTTTCCCTCTAGTATAGGTAACCTGATGACCACTCCCCCTTTCCCTGCAGTATAGGAAGCCAGATGACCCCTCCCCCTTTCCCTCCAGTATAGGTAGCCAGATGACCCCTCCCCCTTCCCTCCAGTATAGGTAGCCAGATGACCCCTCCCCCTTTCCCTGCAGTATAGGAAGCCAGATGACCCCTCCCCCTTTCCCTCCAGTATAGGTAGCCAGATGACCCCTCCCCCTTCCCTCCAGTATAGGAAGCCAGATGACCCCTCCCCCTTTCCCTCCAGTATTGGTAGCCAGATGACCTCCTTAATCCTTCCTCCTCCCCCTCCCTTTTAGTATAGGTATCATCTTGCCTTCACACCACAGCAGCCATCAGTGTCACTCATTTCTCCGCTCGTCTTCCTTTCCAATCTCCAATACCGCCCAAGCATATAGCCGACGGCCACAATACAAATGTGCACAGAGAGCAAGGTGGCTGCTGCACAGGTGGCTAGCAGCAGAGTACCGCGGTGAGGCGCTAGCCTGGTCTCCCTGCATTGCAGCATTTGCAAATGCTGCACAAGTTCAGCCAACTGCTTTAGTGCCCTTGCTCCTGTGGTGCCCTAGGCCATGGCCTAGGCGGCCTTGGCCTAAATCCGGCCATGCCCCCCCCCCCCCCCAACCAATGACAATGGACAGTGGTAGCGAGACTGCGCTAATACGCTCTGTCTTTAGATAAATAGATTCATCAACAGAAAACATAAAAGAAAAATCAGAGAATTATCAGCGGAGGTGTCAGGAGAAAGAGCCGGTGTAATTATACTGCGTCTTCCTCTCACCCGCCACCCTGGGACTCGGGTGCGATCTTACCCCGGCCGGGAGATGATTAGGATAATGATTCGTTAGTTGCGGCGGCGCGATCCCTATCATGATCTGTCAGCCTGGTAACCGCTGTCTCTGTTACCCCGCGCCGCCGCTAATGAGGTCGTTACAGGATGGGTCAGGAGGCTGCGGCGGCGAGAATTAACTTGTTCTGCGTATGCCAGCAAATGGGACGGAAATATAACACCCCTTTATCAGAGGCGGGCGACAGGTGTAGCCTGCAGTGCGGCGATTATACGGGAAACGCAGGACTATTATCTGCAGCTCTGCGCCTGGCGAATACATCCCCGCATGGAGGAAACGCCATTTATTCCTTTATGTCTCATTATTCCGCCTAGGCAAAAAAAAAAGAAGAAAAAAAATGTACGTATAGTCAATTTATAACCAGCGGGGGAGGCCACAGAGGGGGAGTTTACAAAGTAAATAAACCTCCGTCGTACGCCTTGATAGAGAGCTTCTCGCCAAACTCTAGTTTTAGCGTAAAAAATTGTCACAGGCCAACATCGGAATTCCCCAAAACATTGTGTTATTTATAGGACAACTGAAGTGCGAGGGATATGGACATACCTCCCAACTTTTTGAAATAAGAAAGAGGGACACTTAAGCCACGCCCCTGCCTCACCCTTAGCCACACATACCGTACAGGTTTCATAAGGAAAATATGTTGTTTTAGAAGTCAAACCACACTGGTCTTCTCTATTTTGGTTAATTTTCCTTCATATTAACACTTCAAAGAAATATATATCATTTGAAAGGATGGAAATTATGTTTAGAGTCAATTAGACACATTTTTCAGTAGACAACTATGTATATTTACATAGATTTGTTTATCAGTCCTGAAAGAGGGACAAATGAGGAGGGAAGAGGGACAGAGGGACAGGGTTCCCAAAGAGGGACTGTCCCTCCAAAAGAGGGATAGTTGTGAGCTATGGCTATGGAGGCTGCCATAGTTATTTCCTTTAAAGGTTCCTGGCTGTCCTGCTGATCCTCTGCCTGTAATACTTTTAGCCACAGCCCCTGAAGAAGCATGCAGCAGATCCGGTGCTCTGACTGAAGTGTGACTGGTTTAGCTGCATCAGTTGTTCAGGTGTGGTATTTGGACACTACTGCAGCTAGAGTAGGTGTTCTTGTCATCAATAGGTGAATAGGATCAGAGGCGCCCATATCCTATTCACCTTGCTGCAAGGCATCTGAGGAAGCGGGTTAGCAAATGTGAAATGCGTTGCCTATTTTGTGCTTTGAATAACTACTTTTCCTGTGCTGCTGGTGGATTTGTTGTCAGGAGAGGTAAAATATTACCTCTCATTCTTATTTTAACTATTAGAAGTTTATATATATATTTACACTTAGGCATCTCCATCGTTTCGATCTACTAATGTACGGGCACCTTTAAAGTGTACCAGAGATGAATATAGAAAAATATATACCTGAGGCTTCCTCCAGCCCCCTCTGGCCTGAACGTTTCGTCGGCCACGTCCTTCACCTAGCCAATCTTCCGTAAGGGGTCATGGTATCTTCGGCCACTCAGCGCATGCGCAGTGCGGCTGCACGCGCTTCCTTGTCTTGCTCCCACGGCCTGGAGAGTTCTCAGAAAGCTCCCAGTGACGAAAGCACAGCGGGAGCGCAGCTGGGCCGCACATGCGCAGTAAGCCCCGACTGGCGGGAGATACCAGGACCCCTTACGGAAGATTGGGGAGGCGGAGGATGGTGCCGACAGAGCGATCAGGCTGGAGGAAGCCCCAGGTGTGCATGATTTTTTATTTTTTTTATTTTTATATTCAGGTCTAGTTTCCTTTAAAAGACAACTGAAGTGAGTAGTATATGGAAGCTGCCATATTTATTTCCTGTTAAACAATACCAGTTGCCTGGCAGCCTTGTTTGGCTGCAGTAGTATCTGAATAACACCAGAAACAAGCATGCAGCTAATCTTGTCAGATCTGACAATAATGTCAGAAACACCTGATCTGCTGCATGCTTGTTCAGGGGCTATGGCTAAAAGTATTAGAGGCAGAGGATCAGCAGGACAGCCAGGCAACTGGTATTGCTTAAAAGGAAATAAATAAGGCAGCCTCCATATTCCTCTCGATTATGTTGTCCTTTAAAGTGGGAGTGTCACCATCAAAATCAAATTTCAACAGCAACTGGTGTGAGTGTAGTAAGTGATAAAGATGCTAATCCTGCATTCAAAACTTTTTCTGCTGTTATGGTTTGGAGTTATCACATACCTTAGGAGCACTGGCCCTTTAATTGCCATTGCCAAACAGTTGCATGCTGGGGGATTTTTTTTAATCTATAATATATTCCTCCTCTTCCTTTTATTTTACCCCCCTTCTAACGCCATAAGACAGTGCACTTCCTAGTATAGACCTCAGTGGGAGTGTCTGAAGACTCTGGGAGGAGGGCAGGTAAAGAATACACAATTAGCAAGAAAAAAGAGAAAAAAGAGTGAGGGAGGAAATGATGTCAGGATTAGCTTCATTCATAGGTAACCAAGATGAGTCTAGAATAGGATTCTCTGCTTTTCCTTTAAAAAATTCACAGGAATCATAACGTGGACAGTGAGATGCAATCTGTTATGTAAGTAGAAGTAGTATTTATCTACTTGGTATATATGTTTTTTATTTCTAGGTTAGCATGGGTGTCACTTGTTCTTTAAAGAGGAGCTGTTAGGTATAAGGTCTCAGAGAAAATAAACACATATATCAGTAGCTAAAGATTGGCTGTACTTACATTACATATGCATTTCACTGTCCACGTTTGGATTTCACAGAATTTGTATATAGTATATGCAGAGAATGATGCTCCTGACAGCCCATGGCAGGTTCCATGTTTGAAGCCAAATGTGTCGTCATGTCCTGCCTGCTTCTGATCACAGAGGAGCTCGTACAGAATAACACAGTGTGCAGTGAATATTAATGAGCCATGTGGCTAGGAACAATAGCGGACTCCTGCAGTGTACTCTTCCCGGAGATTTATCTGTGCTGTGGCTGGACTGAGTTAGAAGCTGCTGAAACTTGATCCCGTCTTCTCCTTAGCAGCCGAGGGGAGGGCCCCAGAATGCTTTGCAGTATGGAATGCGGCTTGCGTCCTCCTTAGGAGCTTAGCTTTGCTGATAAGCACACATTAAATGTAAGAGAGATTTTTATCTTTAGTAATGTCTTTTTGGCTTCTGTCTAAACTGTTTAACACAGGAGAATAGAGGTTTAAATTAGCTTCTGCAGCCTGACAGTTAAGGTGGCCATACACTGGCCCGATTCCCGGCCGTTTCGACAGCAGATTCGATCCTGGGATCGAATCTGCTGCCAATCGTTCGCGGTAAACGCCGACGACGATCCGATTTCCTCCCGAAATCGGATCGGTCCGTCGATCGCGCCGTGCGGGAAATTACCCTCGATCGCCCGCGGTTAAGTGCGCGTCGCTAGCGGCGGCCGATCCGATGAAAAATACATTACCTGATGCGGGCTCCCGGGCGTCTTCTCCGCATCTTCTCAGCGCTGCACCCGCTCCATCCCGGCGCTTCCTGGGTCACTGCAGTGACCAGGAAGTTCAAATAGAGGGCGCTCTATTTGAACTTCCTGGTCACGGAGTGACACAGGAAGCGCCGGGATGGAGCGGGTGCAGCGTGGAGAAGATGCGGAGAAGATGCCCGGGAGCCCGCATCAGGTAATGTATACGGGGGGGGGGGGGGGGGGGACAGGCGGCAGGAGCAGCTGAACAGATTGTGATCGGTTTCAGGCTGAAATCGATTCACAATCTGTTTGCAGTAAAGGCAGCCATACGATCCCTATCTGATCAGATTCGATCAGATAGGGATCTGTCAGCTGGTCGATCTGATGGCACATCGACCAGTGTATGGCTGCCTTTACTCTTTAAGGACAAGCACATAATCCTTTGTGCACAATGTGGTGTTTAGGTGAGGTGACCCTCTGCTGCTGTATGTCACACCTCACTGAGCACATACAGATAAGCAGCAAGGCATGGAGCCAGTGGTTGTTATGATAGCTGCATATAAAGCACTGCAGCCAGCTTTGTCTCATTGCATCCAGTTATAATGGAGTGATTATAGGCAGTGTCCACATCGGGCTACCGTCCTGCCAAGCTCTCCCGCGCGATACTGATCCTATAAACATGCACGCCTGCCGGACACCATAACCACACAGGCAAATAAACTCTTATACCAGCCGGCTGCACGTGTATAAAAACGTCTCTGCAACAGGTGTGTGGTGGAGACGGTAAATGGCACGCTCATACCTCCCAACTTTTTGAGACCAGAAAGAGGGACACTTAAAGGACACATCCGGGGTTTTAAAAAAACCCAAGATACTACTTACCTGGGTCTTCCTCCTGCCCCCGGAAGCCTATCGGTCCCTTACCACAGCTCCGCTCCCCGAAGCAGTCCTTTTAAGCGCAGGAAGATTTGGGCGCAACCAGCGCCATCATAGACTATAAAGGGAATTACTATTATAGCGGCGCTCAGTGAGTAACGTCTGTGCCGTCAGAAGACGGAGCCGAAGTTGCTTAAAAAACACAATAATTCGGCCTCCAGCAATCGCAGGAAGCCGAATTATATCATTCCCCCACTATCCATGGCGGCCTGGAGGAGGAATAGTATTTAACATGTCCGGGAACTTGTGCAGCAGCAGGATCAGCTATATACCGGCTGTATCCTGTGCCCAAGTCTACCGGCGCCGATTTCATATGTATGCCCCCTCCCAGCCAGCGTCTACGTTGCAGATGCCAACCTCGCCAGGTCGGCATCTCCTGTGCCTGCCCACGGTCGCGCTCCCGAAGCCGGGAACATTCTGCGCAAGTGCAGTACTTCTGCCCCTGCACAAAACGCTCCAGGCAATGTGAGCGTGTTTGCAGGTGGCGCGCCTGCACAGCTGCAGAAAATGCCGACCTAGAGAGGTCAGCATTTGCAACGGAAGGGATCCCGGGACTCCGGAGCTGCGGTGAGGGACATATCGGCTGACAGGGGCTGGAGGAAGACCCAGGTAAGTGGATCTTGGTTTTTTTTTAAACCTCGGACCTGTCCTTTAAACCACACCCCTGTTACACCTCTAACCATGCCCCTGACACACCCCTAGTCACACATACTATAATGAATATCCAGACATTGTAAACCTTGGTACACACATTCAATTTTGGTTGCTCAATGATTGGCCAGTACCAAGGTTTACAATGTTCCGATACAAATATCTGGCCATTGTGGCTACAAGCTCCCCTGTTTCATGCTGTCAGTTGATAAGAATATATGACCTGATGGGAAGTAGACCAAATTGGCAAGGTTATTAATGTTATGGACTTTGACAGATGTGGATCATTCTGGGAGATAATGTCATATACGGTTACAACTGCCAATAGGGAGGAAGTGGGAGGGGTGGGTTCAGGCAACTGGTACATCCAAGGTATTTGTGGCGTCCATGCTTGTGAGCGTATATTAAAGGCGCTAGTATTAACCTGAAGAAGCGGGGTGAGACCTGTGAAACGTGTTGTCCTTTTAGTCGTGCTGAAGAAATAATTTTATTTTTTTACATTAACCCTGTGGTTTGGGTTCTTCCATCTGGAGTGGTAAAGACACCTCCCTCCCCTTATTATTATTTTTTGTTTCATCACATTTCCTATCTTTCGGCGCCTTCACCCCCCAATACTATCCAAGGTATAAGGCTCAATTTACAACAGTCATCTTACAAATGAAGCACAAGAATGAACATAACATTTTTATTTCAATCACTTGCTAACGTTACAGGTATTAATGAACAACATATACATAATAAAGCAGTGAGTTCTTTACACGGCCAGCATCGCAAGGAGGAAGAAAACAGAGCAAAGGAAAACTGTCAGATAAAATCCGGGTAATTTGCATTTATAGGGATGGCCCATAATACGCAAATATTGTGGCTAAAATCTGCATTAATCTGGAATCATTTGCATTCCACTGACTATACCCCCCCCCCCCCCCCCCAATCCATATACCTGGAAGACCCGCCTATCCCATGCTGACTCGTTTACTAAAGTATCTCAAGGCCGAAGATCATCCAGCAACCACTGGCGATGGATCACAAGCTATGCTGAGAACCTGGGGTGGATTTATTTAATAAAATAAAAAGTGTGTTATAAGGTGGGAGGAGTTTGCCATCTTTGCCTGGGTCATATCAGATTATTGCACATATCACTGTAAGGTTAGAAGGATGGTGGTCATGTGATCGCTGCCTCAATTACTAGAACGTTCTACCGACAGACCCAAGCTGTCCCGATATATAAAAAGCGTTTGTTGCAAGTCTGTGTATGTGGCTGCAATCATACAATTGCTAACTCGCTATAGGTAGCCAGACATCAGGCCACTTGGCGGCCAATTAATCATCCAATGCAATTATTATGATTGATTGAAAATCTGTGCCTCCGTGAGCATGCCTGAAATTGGTTGTATGCCAGACCATAGTATGCCAGATTACATTTGTTCTCTAACGATCTCCAGGTCAGAAATATTTTGATAATCAGGCCTTTTTTAGGGTAAAGTGGAATGCCGCCTTCGTTGAAAAACACGCTCCGCCACATATCAGAGCTGCGGAGGTCAACCTGTACATTTAATGTCAATAAAAAAAATAATCTTTCCACTTCAA
Organism: Hyperolius riggenbachi; assembly: GCF_040937935.1. Taxonomy (NCBI): domain Eukaryota; kingdom Metazoa; phylum Chordata; class Amphibia; order Anura; family Hyperoliidae; genus Hyperolius; species Hyperolius riggenbachi. Next base: position 431,626,796 of record NC_090650.1, read on the forward strand.
ACTACAGCTGGTAGTAATGGCCAATGAGATGATCAGGATTCTGGGTTGATGTAAATACTATGCTGGTTTTATGCAATTGTGTGCAGCTTTAATTGGTCTGTTTTCAGGCTGCATGAAATATTGGCATACAATTTGCATCAACCCACAATTATTAGCATGTCACTGACCAATAGAAATGATCACTGAGATGCAAATAATTTGGATTTGCGTGCAAATATCGTAACAGCTGGAAAAGTAGCCTTTATAAAGGTAATTCAGCAATGGCCACGCCCTCCATGTTTCTCTCACTTCCTGTTATTAGAAGATCTACAGCTCAGACAGTAACTGTGGAGCCAAGTCTCTGCCTCCTCTCAGAGCTGAGCCTCACTGATGGTCTCCACGGCCCGTATGTGGACGCTGGGCAGGCAAAACCAGGAGAGCGGCAATTCCCGGGCAGAGTTGTCATCCTGGAACTTTATATCCAAGTAAAAGTCTCCGGTATACAGGAAGAGTAACGACCCAAAACATACCGAATATTCTGTCGGCTGAACCTGGAAGAGAAGAAACAGTCCCCAGTCAGGATTAGGGATGAGAAGAGCAGCAAGGAAAGACGTCCTTCACCAAACACCTGGGCTACACTTTCAAAAGAAAATCAAACTGTAAAAACAGAATAAGCACACGCTACACGTTACAGACCTGATACTTCATCAGACTTACAACTGATTGGTTACTGAGAGTGAGTGCAGGGATTGGCCCCAATGTCGGAGCCCTGGTCCCACCAGCGAGACCATCGGCTCCTGTCACAGCACAGTGGCGGCTGGGATTGGCAGTGCACACCGCTTATCAGGCTGCAGTTACTTACACGCAGCTCCTGGATCGAGGGTGAGACATTGCGGCACAGGGGGACCTTTTTTAAAGAGGGGGAGACAGAAGGGTCACAGGGGGACACTGGAATGACAGAAGGGGACACTGAATTGAAAGGTGATCAGCTGCCGCATTGGGACATAGGGTGAGCCGCATCCTTACAGTCCCATGGCGAGAGAGGCAACCTGCAGTCAGACTACGTTCGGACTATAAGACAGGAGAGAAAAAGTGCATCTTAAAGTCTAAAAAATACGGTATTTAATTTGTCCAATTACTTTTGAGGCCCTGAAATGAAGGGATTGTGTTAAAAAAAAATGCTTTAGTAGCCTCACATTTTTTATGCAATCTCTGCACTTGCATCAGAGTTGTTTCATTTAAAACTCATTGTGGTAATGTACAGAACTAAAATTAGAAAAGCAAAATATTTATGGACCTAATTGTAACTTGTGAAATTCAGGACTCTCTGAAAGAAATGAGGTGTGGCAGTTTTAAGATGCACAATAAGGAAGCACTGAAAGAAAAATGAGCTACATGGTCAAGCTGCCAGAAGAAAGCCATTAACACGCAAATTCCACAAATATCCCACTTAATATACTCCAAAAAGCACAGGGACAAGCCTCAAACCTTCTGGCACTAGGTCATTTAAAGGGATGAGACTAAAATTGAACTATATGGCCACAAACATAAACACTACATTTGGACAGGAGTCAACAAGACCTATGATTAAAGGTACACCATTCCTACTGTGAAACATGGTGGTGGATCGCTGATGTTTTGGAAATGTGGGAGCTACAAAAGCACAGGGAATTTGGGTCAGAATTGATGGCAGTATGAATGTAAGTTAACAAAAACACTGGAGGAAAATTAGCACTCATCAGCGAGAAAGCGGAGCATGGGACGTACTTGGACATTCCAACATGACAATGATCCAAAGCACAAGGCCAATTCGATGTCATTGGTTACAGCAACATAAAGTGAAGGTTCTGGAGTGGCCATCTCAGTCTCCTGACCTCAGTATCATTGAGCCACTCTGGGGAGACCTCAAACGTGCAGTTCGTGCAAGACAGCTCAATAATTTACAGGAACTGGAAGCTTTTTGCCAGGAAGAATAGGCAGCTTTACCGTCTGAGAGGATAAAGAGCTTCATCCGCATCTACTACTAAAGCCTTCAAGCCATCATTGATGAGAAAGGGGGCATTACTAAGTACTGGGGTATGTAAACTTTTGGTCAGGGTAGTTTGTGTAGTGATTATGATTTAAAAGGAGTAAACACGGCTGCTTGACAAATGGCTTCAGAGAATCACTAACCATTAGGGATGGTTGGAATGCCAATTTCCGATTCCGCGGTAAATCCGTATTCCGCCATTGCCAATTACCGTTTCCGCTACCAATTTCCGCATTCCAATGCGGAATTTCCGCCGGAAATCGCGGAAACTCCGCCCGACTTTAATATCGATTTTCTCAAAAACTATAAGGTCTTTTTGAAAACTTTTTTTTTCAACTTGTTTAGAAGATTCTTAATAAACCCTGAAAATTTGGTGTTTCTAGGACTTACGGGGGCTTTGCTATTAACCGCTAAAGTCGGCAGATTTTTACTGTAATGTAAGATGCAGAAAATAGGCAGATGCAGATTTTCTGCATTTTACTTTACAGTAAAAATCTGCCGACTTTAGCGGTTAATAGCAAAGCCCCCGTAAGTCCTAGAAACACCACATTTTCAGGGTTTATTAAACTGAATCTTGTGAACAAGATGCAAAAAAAGTTTTCGGAAAGACCTTATAGTTTTTGAGAAAATCGATGTTAAAGTCGGGTGGAATTTCCGCGATTTCCGGCGGAAATCCGCCTACCGCACTTGCATTACCGATTTCCGCATTTTGATGCGGAAATGCAATTTCCAATCGGAATTTTGGAAATTGCATTTCCGCGGAATCCGAATGAGCATCCCTACTAACCATGAGTGAAAGGAAAGTTTTCGTGTTATCATTCATTTTCTAGGAAAAATCTTTAAAGGGACTCCGAGCACCTCTCATGGGCATGCCTTTAAGTCAGACGATTTCCAACAAAGTCGTGCTATAACCCCTCTGGAGGAGCCTCTTGCAATGGCCGTGCGTGTCACTTCCTCTTCCTGGTTCATTCAGTGATGCACTTCTCTAACAGAGAAGACAGGGGTGACCCGGAAGTTATAACACAGCCAAGATGGCAGAAGCGATTTTTAAATTGAAATAGAACGAAAACTATTTGGTGTAGAACGGTGATTCAGGCATCAAATAAAAGAGGAGAGCACAAGCTACAGAAAGGTATGGATCTTTAAGTACTTTGCAGTACTGGTCATAGTCTTAAAAGCATGCCTATGAGAGGTGCTCGGAGTCCCTTTAAGAAATTCCTACTACTATATTGCATTTTCTTCAACATACTATATATACCTTTTTTTAGGTTTACTCATTCCTATTGTAATTAAATACACATAAGGTTTGCAGCTGTAGACTATGCATAGCATTCCAAGTAATGTATAGAAGTGACTGATAATCACAGGCCAATATCGGTCCAAAAACGTTTATTCAGCATGAGACAACGCGTTTCATAGAGCCAGTCTACTTCCTCAGGGTTATGTAAACCTGGTGGTGCTCCTGCTGCATTTCCACGAATCATCAGGCATTTTACATTGCCCCGAGGAAAAGCACTGGCTTCACGAAATTGTGTTGAATAAACATTTTTGGACCGATATGGGCCTGACATTTCCTACTACCTCCAGTGAGAGAATGATATTTTATTCACTGTCTAAGATATCCCATTTTCGGTGAGCCACTTGAATAGGGAGAGTATCCCATACATGAATGGGAACAGACGTTTGCCACGGGCTGTTAGTGATTGCTATATAAGGAACAAAGGTTTGTGCGCACAACTCTATATTACATTCTAATTAATACCTCCATTATTGTTTTTCTTGGTTTTATTGTGTGTTTTTGATTTTCCTGAAGGGTTGCCGATAGTTCCTGACTTGGGGAACACCTCTCTGCTATTCCATACACTTCTAATAAAGTTACTTCCTACAGATGTTACACTTACCGATTCGATGTAGAAAGTGTTTGCGCCGACAAAGGTGACCACGTTCTTGAGGTCGTAGTTATGGACGCCGTTCTGGTAATCTTGGTACGGAACCACCGTCAGGGCGAACGGGCCCACCACGCTGCTGCTGCAATTGGTCAGCCTCACCTCCAGACGTATGGGGTCACCGACTTTACAGTCTGCTATGATGTCAAAGTCACATGGTTTCCCGTCCACCAACAGATCTGTAAGACAGAAGAGGGCCGTGGTTAGTTTTGCTGACAATTTCTTCAGACAGAGGACAAACTAAGGAGAGGCAAAATATCAGCAAGTTATGAAGCACCAAAAGAAACACTGAAAGGCACATGAACCCCCCCAAAAAGTCAAAGACGTGAACAGCTTTCTGTATGTCCAGGCTGAAATCCAATTGCCTATCATTTCATTCTTTTACTTAGATCCTGTAGTGGTTGCCTGAGAAGACATCTCCTATGTTGGGCTTTATAACACAACACGAATATAACACAACAAAAGCTTACATATCTGCTGAAAGTACAGTTGTCTACAGGGGGAGGAGCCTGAGCAGCAGTTCCTCCTGCAGTGTGTCTACTTCCTGCTCTCATGGACGCAGACAAAGGGTTAACATCCCGTGTTTACATATTAGCTGTGTCTGCCGAGGACTGCCAAATTTCTGTACTGACACAGCTGAGAGATAAAATTACATTTGTGATTACTTGAAGATGAGGGAGAATTATGGTCCTCTCTCTAAAAACATACAAGGTGCATTTCTCAGTTTTCCATGTGTCATGTGCAAGAGTTTAGCTGGCATCTGCAGATGTGGACTATTTAAACAGAAATGGAATATACCTTTTTTGGGGGAAGGGGACAATAAGCTACATACAATTGCCATGGCCACGTTTGTACAAGACTTTACTGTCCATCACAAATCCTTTCTGGAGCCCATGTTCCCCTCCTACCTGTCTAGGTACTTCCTAATTCATACAACACATACAGGAAGTGCCAGGATTGCCCAGCTTCAAGGGACACTTCGGTACCATTCTATTTCTATAAAGCGGAAGGAGGAGGGGCAGTGAGTTCAGGGGAGGAGTCAGGCATGGTGGGTTCTCTAGCAGCGTTGGCTGACGATCTAGCAGGGTGTGGTAGGGCAATCCATGAAGGTTGTGGTGATTATGCGGGGTGGGCGGGAGGATGCCCAGAGCGGTCCCTTCCTCACCAGTCTAAGAATAAAAAGGAGGGTAGGAGCCTAAAAAGTAAGCATGCATTATTTTGCTGACAACTTAACCCCTTATGCACCAGCAGGTATCTGAACCTAAACAATACACCATGCAAATACTGCTTAATACTTCATTTGGCTTTTTACGGAGGCTCGGTGGTAGGTATACAACAAAACCGGAGCCGGGACAAGGTCCTCCAGCACCCAAGGCTGAGACACCAAAGTGCGCCCCTCCATCCCTCCCACCCCACCCATCACACACTGTTGCGCCCCTCCATCCCTCCCACCCCACCCATCACACACTGTTGCGCCCCTCCATCCCTCCCACCCCAGCCGTCACACACTGATTGCTATTAGACTAAGAGGTGCCCCAACACCATAATCTCTAGTTATCTGGCTTGCAGTCACTGCCATGTATCCCTTTTCTTATTTCTCTTTGCTTCAAACACAATAGGGGAATGATAGCTGAGTGAGTTGTGCGCCCCCTCCTACACTGTGCCCTGAGGCTTGAGCCTCTCTCGCCTCTTCCTCGGCCTGGCCATGAACAAAACATTTTCAGAGTGCTTTTCTCAAGCACATAAGCTTGTCTCAGTTCAGTACACAGTGATATGCTACAAGGAAAAAAAAGATATGTGCTCACAAATGATGCCTGACTAAACAGGTGGCTTTTAAGTCTCGATTTAAACACCTCCAGGGCTGGAGCGGTCTTGACTGGGTGTGTCAAGGCATTTCAAAGGGTAGGGGCAGCATGACAGAAGGCTATGGCCCCAAAGGTTTTAAGTTGGACTCTGGGGGTGGTCAAGTTATTCGGTCCTGATGATAAGAGGGTGTAGGAGGTGTGACGCAGTTGTAACAAGTCGTTCAGGTATCTCAGGCCTAGGTATTGCCAACTGCAATCCTGTCAGCCATGGGTTAGCGGTAACACCTCCTGCCACAGCTGGGCGAACGATGGAAGCCAAATCACCAACCATCTGCAGTATTAATCAGAGGTTACTGGTAAAACGTTCTGCCGAGAAGGTTAAGCATCTAAACGTAGACAGTAAAGGAAAGGCATTATGAAAGATAAGTAATGGAGTATGAAATTCCACCCAGCTGAGCTATGGTGCTCTCATTTCCTCCAGCGAGGCTGTAATGTATAATTGCAGCAATCCCATTAATAAGGAAACACTGGCCTCCATGAAGCGTCGTTAGTTGTGCCTCGCTCGCCTCTGATGGATCCATCTGTTGATATCTAAAGAATGATTCCTGTTCTTTCCAAAGAAGCAGACATCCTCCCGAAATAATGATTACTTACAGGGATTGCAGACATCCCCCCCCCCCCCCCCCGATATGCAAATAAGATGTTCAGAATCACAAGAAGAACATTCTGGTTAAAGGTGCATTAGATGTTGCATTTAGGCTTAAAGTGAACCTCCGGACTAAAAATCGACTCGGCAGCACTGAAAAGGCCTGGTGTTTCTTTAACAGTTTCACAGCATCGGAACTTTGTTTCTCTTATACAAGCCTCATTTTTAGCTGCACAGAAGAAAACTGCCCGGGCTTTTTTCCCCTGATGCTGTGCAAAGCATGATGGGATTTCTGATGTTGTTCTCATTCTGCTGTTTTGGTGCAATTTTTTTTTTTTTTTACACTTTGAATTTGACATTTGAAGCCTAGCGTGTGCAGCTGAGAGGGGTGCTCAGGACACAGGAGAGTTGGAACTGTGTCTCCTGCTCCTTGTCACCTCCTTTCAACCAAAAAGATGGCTGCCCCCATGACAAAGATGGCAGCCCCCATGGATCACAAACATTTGCCTGTACCTTTAAAACAGGGTGGGTAAGAGATTATATTATCTATTCTAATTAACATAACTAATGTAACTTGATGACAGTATGTTTGTTTAGGCTGAAGCTCCCCTTTAACCGGGAGACACAGGGCACCCTCTTTAGCATTTATCCCAGAAGTCATTGTGTGCAACTTACTTCCCACAGTTAATTATCTATTTATATTGCTCTGCAATTTTCTTCAGCACTTTACAGAGTACATAGTCATGTCACTGACTGTCCTCACAGGAGCTCACAATCTAATCCTATCATAGTCTAATGTCCTACCATATTATTGTTATGTATGTATATAGCACTGACATCTTCTGCAGCACATTACAGAGTATATAGCCATGTCACTGACTGTCCTTAGAGGAGCTCACAATCTAATCTCTACCACAGTCATAGCCTTACTCGGTAGTTTTCGATGTGGCCTGTAGTGTGGGCTCCCCTGATGTAGAGTTACCATCAGTTAGCTGTGGTGAGATTCTCTACAAAATCACTATAAAATGACGTCACAATAAGATCACGCCTCCCAGAGACCCGTTGATGAAGTCCAAGTTACGGCAAAGCGGGCTTGTGATTCCGAGCATTCCTAGTGGTCACTGAAGCCACCAATCCCATTAAAGCCCCAATGAGAATGCTAGAGAGGCAGAGTCGCGCAGCCAAGCTTCACTGGAGAAGTCATAGTTTGCACTTCACTTCGGAAGCTCCACAGAAACCATCTTCTTGACAAGCAGTAAAAAAGTTCTTTGTTCATGAATTTTACGGTGCGGGAAATGTTGTGAAAAATACATTTTGCTCCCTGCCAAAAAGCGTTGTGATCTAAATGAATCTGATTTCCGAGGAACGATTCTCGTCTTTATCTTGGCACGTTACAACATCGGAGTCTGAGCCGCTCTCATCTCCTGATCTTCTTGATGTACACTTGCTGTAAACACTCATATGAAGCGCAATCTTACTTTAATTAAGTGAAGATAAACCGCCTGATGCCGGAATGAAAGCGTCTTTCTGAAGATTCAAACGCAACAGCAGAATCTTATTTCGGAAGTCAATTTTCTTTTAGGAAGCCTGCAAGATTCTCCTCCCACTTCACAATAATCTGGCCGGCCGTCAAAATACAGAGACGGGAATATCTGAGGTTGCTTCATTTATGTCTGCAAACACTACATACCCTGTTTCTTAAGCTACACCAGGCGCCCTTTGTAGCCGAATTTGGCATATATGGGCTACACCAGGCCCCCTTTTTTCCAGGCGTCCTTTTCTAATGGATGTGGTGATGGTGCACTGCACAGTGCAAGAAGAAACAGAGAAGGTGAGTGGTACAAAGTGTAATGAGGAATAGAATAGGCGGGTGCTACACCGTGTGATAAGGAACAAAGAATGTGGGTGGTACACAGTGTGTTTCCAAAGTTTTATTTTCTATTTGAAAGTTAAAAAAGTAGGTTTAATGTTTAATTATCTCAGCTGAATGGTGAGACTGTGTTTTATAAACTATTGACCTTTATTGTAATCTTTTGCCAGGACTCAGAAGCGGTTGTTTTCCAGCCAAGAGGTTTATGGCTGTGAAGTGAAAGAAACCTACATACCTGAATGTTTAACCCTTCCAGTGAGAAAGAAAGAAATGGACACAGCCTTGTTATTTGCGAAAATTGCACTGTATATACACTTATCTCATCATGTTCAGCCGAGCTGTTCCATTTTCCGGGGTCCTGCCTTAAGTCACGCAAGAATGTAGAAAACGGCGTTAGAAATAAATACAGAGATTACGCAGCAGTACGATGGGCGGGCGGGCGGTCGGGCGTTCCATCGTATCGCAGCTACGCATAAGGCCGCGCCGCCTCTCACTTCTCCTTTCACCGTCAGAGTTATTGTTAGAATCTCACAGCTTTTATATTCACTTTCGCATATTTCCAGGATGCACAAAAATACAGAAAATAATTCATGAAATTGAAATAAAAAATAAATAACCTACCAACGGTTTTACACAGAAGTGCAAATGACGCAAATACTACGGCTGAGAAGCACGGACTCCCGGATTTGCATTCATTTGAATATTTTACAATATTAGGTCATCACTACATCTGCTGCGGCAGATATAGAAAGAGGCTTGAGTAACCGTAGAAGGAAATACGTGTGATGTAGCTATCTGTGCGAAGCCTGATTATTGCTGTAGTAATTAGGGATTGTTAAAGGACAACTCCGGGGAGGAGGCTAATTATGTCAGTCAACAGCTCAGCGTTTAGACGGCCCAAGTCTTACTTTTTTATTTGTTAAATCATGTTTCTTCCGATCAAACCCCTGCTTTAAAACTGGGGTCATGTAAGGAGACGCAGTTGAAGGAGTGTTCATAGGGGCTTTGGCTTGGGTTCATTTAATTGGTGTGATGGCTCCTGACCAAGTGTTTTAAAGGGATAAGCACCATGATGAGATAATGTGTATACAGTACTAATCCTACATAGAACTTCACTGCTTTTCCTTTTATTAACTTTGATTGTAAGGGTCAAACTATAACTGGATTAATATGAGGAAAAAAAGGGGATACTTAAAGAGACACTGAAGCGAAAAAAAAAAGATGATATTATGATTTGTATGTGTAGTACAGCTAAGAAATAAAACATTAAGATCAGATACATCAGTCTAATTGTTTCCAGTACAGGAAGAGTTAAGAAACTCCAGTTGTTATCTCTATGGAAAAAAGCCATTAAGCTCTACGACTTTCAAAGTCGTGGAGAGGGCTGTTATCTGACTTTTATTATCTCAACTGTTACTAAACAAATTCCTTTTTCTCTGCCAGAGGAGAGGTCATTAGTTCACAGACTGCTCTGAAAGAATCATTTTGAATGCTGAGTGTTGTGTAATCTGCACATATTATAGAATGATGCAATGTTAGAAAAAACACTATATACCTGAAAATAAAAATATGAGAATATTTTCTTTGCTGCTAATCTTCAAGTAATTATTCATAGTACACAACCAATTCATTATATCATATTTTTTTTTTCGCTTCAGTGTCTCTTTAAAATGGACCTAACTCTTGCACAGGGCACAAGGAAAAGAGAGAGAAATGCACCCAGTGTGGATTTAGAGAGAAGAGTCTGTCTCCCCCTCATCGTCAAGTATTCATAAGTGTAATTTGATCACTCAGCTGTGCGAATCATTAAGAATGGCACAAATACTGTTTTTCAAAGTTTGCTGCTGCAGCTTTTATGATGGCAATCTGCATATACTTCAGAATGTATGATCAGGTGAATTGCAAAGTCCTTCTTTGCCATGAAAATGAACTTAATCAGCCTCCCCCCCCCCCAAAAAAAATAAAAAATAAAATCCACTGCTTTTCAGCCTTGCCACAAAAGGACCAGCTGAGATCACTTATAGTATTCTCTGTAACACAGGTTTTAACAAGCACAAGGCTGCAGATCATTGACTGAGTTAGAATAGCAGACTGGATGCTTTAAAGTGAACCCGAGGTAAGAGTGATATTGGGGCTGACATATTTATTTCCTTTTAAATATTACCAGTTGCCTGGCAGCCCCACTGGTCTATCACATCAGAAACAAGCATGCAGTTAATGTTGTCGGATCTGACAATAATGTCAGAAACACTTGATCTGCTGCATGCTTGTTCAGGGGCTATGACTTGAAGTATTAGAGGCAGAGGATCAGGAGGACAACCATTACTGCTTAAAATAAAAATAAGTATGGCAGCCTCCATATCACTCTCACCTCGGGTTCACTTTAAAAGGAGGGCGATGCTTTAAATCATTGTTCTTCCTCTGTTAACCATGGTTACCTGCAAGGAAACATGTGCAGTAATCATGGCATTGCATACAGAGGGCTTCAAAGGCAAGAATATTGCTGCTAGTAAGATTGCACCTAAATCAACCATTTATTGGATCATCAAGAACTTCAAGGAGAGAGGTTCAATTGTTGCGAAGAAGGTTTCAGGGTGCCCAAGAAAGTGCCAATACTTCCTCCTGAAGATGATGCAGCTGCAGCATTGGGGTCCCACCAGTGCAGAGCTTGCGCAAGCAAGGCAGCAGGCAGATGTGAGCACATGTGCGCGAACAGTGTAGTGAAGACTTTTAGAGGATGGCCTGGTGGTGCCAAGAAGGGCAGCAAAGAAGCCACCTCTCTCCAAGAAGAACTGCAAAAAGTCCAGAGATTTGACTGCTGAGGACTGGGGTAAAGTCATTTTGTCTGATGAAGCCCCTTTCCGAATAATTGGGGCATCTGGAAAAAATCAGTCCTGTCTCACGCCAACAGCAAAGCATCCTGAGACCATTCATGTGTGGGGCTGCTTCTCATCCATGGGGGTGGGCTCATTCACAATGTTGCCTTGCCGCTACAGCCGTGAAAAAAGAATGGTACTAAAACATCTTTCAACAGCAACTTCATCCAACCATCCATGAACAGTTTGGTAAGGAACAATGCCTTTTCCAGCATGGAGCACTGCGCCATAAGGCCAAAGTAATAACTAAGTGACTTGGAGACCAAAACATTGAAATGTTGGATCCACGGCCAGAAAACTTACCATGCCTTGAATCAAATGAGAACTTGTGGTACAATCCTCAAAAGGCTGGTGGACAAACAAAACCCATAAATTCTGACAAACTCCGAGCATTCATTATGAAAAACTGGGTTGCCATGAATTTGGCCCATACGTTAATTGACAGAATACCAGGGCGAATTGCAGAATAAGAAGGACCAATATTGCAAATATTGACTGATGTCATTTTCAATAAAACCTATACTTTAATATAACAGAGAAACAACTGACAAAAATATCTACAAACACTGAAGCAGCAAACTTTGTTGCAACCAGGATTTGTGCCATTCTAAAAACTGTTGGCCATGACAGTATATACCGATGAGCACAGAGCATACTGCTTGCTTGGCATTTGAAACCCGCCGTTATCTTCCAGAGTGTAATGAGGTTCCCAGACCAGAATCTGTCAGGGCCATGGTCCTGACATCACACTGTGGGAGGGGTTTCACCACAATATCAGCCATAAAGCTGTCTCTGATGATCTACTCCCTCCACTGGCTTCCTATCCAGTCCAGAATCAGATTCAAGATATTGTGTCTGACGTACAAATCCATCCACAAAACCTGTCCAACCTACATTTCTGATCTTACTCAGAGATACACACCAAGCCGCTCACTCCGCTCCTCCAATGAACTTCGCCTGACCGTCCCCCGCATCACCCAGTCCCATGCACGCCTCCAAGACTTCTCAAGAGCCGCTCCGACACTATGGAACTCCCTACATCCACCCATTAGGGCAGCCCCCTCCTTCAACACCTTCAAGAAGGCCCTCAAAACTCACCTTTTCACTCTTGCCTACCACCCCTCACAATTGCTCTAAACCCACAGCCGAACTCTGGTCCCCTACCTCTCGTGTCCCTACCTCTCCCTCTAGATTGTAAGCCTTTGGGCAGGGTCCTCACTCCTTTTGTGTCCTACCTGATCATGCACATCTATTACTGTGCACCCATGCTATGCATTTGAGTGAACCTAACTTGCCTAACTCCATGCTCCCATCCAGTGACTGACTAAGCATTACCTTGTACTCATACTGTGCTGTGTGATCTGGTTTTCTTGTATTCCTGTATTGTCATATTGCTGTTTGTCACCCCTAAATATTGTCTGTAACCTAAATTAATGTCCAGCGCTGCGTAATATGTTGGCGCTTTATAAATACAACAAATAAATAAATAAATAAATAAATACTCCAGAAAAAGTAAAGATTTCTCATGGGAAAGGGGGTATCAGCTACTGATTGGGATGAAGTTCAATCCTGGGTTAAAATTCTTCTAGTATTAAGTGTAGTAAAGCTCCCTCCTAACCCTGGTCCCCTTATTTTTCATTCAGGAGGCCCCTCGGGGCTGTCGTCACATTGGCGAAGATCCCACGGTGCCCTCTGCCAAGATGGCCAACGCTCACGCCCCTTGTGGTACTTGGCATTATGGTGAGGCACAAGGGTTGGCTTAGATCGGCAAGGCTTCTACCGGCCTAGCAAGGCTATGACCAGAAGCTACAAAGTAAACAAATGGATAGAGACAATCGCCGAAGACGTTACCTCTACTCTGGAGGACAAGGCACCTGGGCGCTATAAAGACCAGAATTGAAGCCTTCCTTCAGGATGGTAGACATCATGTCTTATTTTCACTGATATTTTTATATATTTTTGCCTGGAGATGGGCTGACTGTAGCTATGTGCTGTTTATTCTCCCCCTGACACCTGATAATAGGTCATAAAACACCTCAGTGGCTGTGAAAAGCACTTCTGACTACGGGTAAGGAATAAAGAGTGAGGAGTAAGGTCTTACACGTTATTACTCACCTTCACAAACCTGACAGTCATAAAAACCGAGAGTGGACAACGCTGATCCTGAAAGCAAGATTTTTAACCCATAAAGCAAAGTGTGAGGTTCCAGGTGAGTCCTGATGAGAATGAATGCAACAGATAAATATTTATCTCATCGTGCTACATTTTCCTCCAGGAAGCTGCACAATGCAAGACAACATCTCTGCTGGTGGGTGTTAAAGTGAACCAGAGACGAAGCACCCTCATGTATTTTACCATATATATCAGTGGGAACATTAGAGAAAACACCTACCCTGCTTTCTGTTTCATCCTTCACTGCTCAGCCTGCTTGTTAGCAGCCCTGATAAAATCCCTGACTGAGCATTCAGTCTGGCTTTGCTTAGGAATCATTATAGCGCAGTCTGTCTTCTCTCATGTCTTTTTAAAGAGACTCCGTAACAAAAATTGCATCCTGTTTTTTATCATCCTACAACTTCCAAAAGCTATTCTAATGTGTTCTGGCTTACTGCAGCACGTTCTACTATCACCATCTCTGTAATAAATCAACTTATCTCTCTCTTGTCAGACTTGTCAGCCTATGTCTGGAAGTCTGCCAAGTTCTTCAGTGTTGTGGTTCTGTGATGCACTCCCCCCCTCCAGGCCCTCACTGCACACTGCCTGTGTATTATTTAGAGTAGGGCAGCTTCTCTCTTATCTTTTACAAGCTGGATAAATCCTCCTCTGAGCTGGCTGGGCTTTCACATACTGAGGAATTACATACAGGCAGAGCTGTCTGCACTCTGCAGGAAGAAACAGCCTGACACTTCAGTGGAAGATAGCTGCAGGGGGAAAGAAACACACAAATGACCTCTTGAGATTCAAAAGGAAGGCTGTATACAGCCTGCTTGTGTATGAATGTATTTTCTATGTGTGGACATACTGTACATCAACCTTTTTCCTGTTTTGGTGGCCATTTTGTTTGTTTATAAACAAACTTTTAATAACTGTTTTTAACCACTTTTAATGCGGCGAGGAGCGGCGAAATTGTGACAGAGGGTAATAGGAGATTTCCCCTAACGCACTGGTATGTTTACTTTTGTGCGATTTTAACAATACAGATTCTCTTTAAGTCCAAGCCTGTCCCCTTGTGGCTCTGTTCAGGAATCATTATAGCTGAGTCATTATAGCAAAGCCAGACTGAATGCTCAGTCTGGGATTTTATCAGGTCTAATAACAAGCAGGCTGTGCAGTGCAGAAGGAAACAGAGAGCAGGGTAGGTGTTTTCTCTAATGTTCCCACTGATATATATAGTAAAATACATGAGGGTGCTTCGTCTCTGGTTCACTTTAAGCCTCACAGAGACGCCAGATGAAACTCTGGCCGAGGTGGACAATAACGACATCTGAGAATCTAGCCAGGGCCAAATTTCCGGCAAGGCCACAAAGGCCCGGGCATTGGGCGGCAGCAGCTGGACCTGAAATAAGGGTTGCTACATTATGAAAGAGAAGGCTGGAAATGGAGAGCAACACATGAAAAAGGGAAGTAGATGTCCTAGGGAGCTCTACATGAAAGAAAGGTGCTGCTGTAGATGGAAGAGTGGGCTGCATATGGAATGGGAGGGGACTGAAATACATGGAAGGGGAGCTCCAAGAAACTTGGCCTGGGGCGGAAAAAGTATAAATCCGGCCTTGAATCTACTGGGAGTGCTACGGCTACCGATGTCTTGGCCAACAATCAGCCCGGCAGATCCACTCGGCTGAGCACTGGATGAAAGGATTGCTCTTCCCTCTCACGCCGCTCGATCAGCTTTCCTCCTGCTCACATCACAATCATTTTATGAGCCAAGCACGACTGGGTCATGCCTGAAATTAAGTTTGGCACGTACATACAGGGCACCAGTAGCATGAAGGACACACAGTAAAAACAGCAGATACATAAATACATCAAGGGTCAGTGTTCATCAGACAGTTTTATCATTAACAGCGACTACAGCAACAAAAGTCTGCCCCCTCCCCCCCAAGGAGGAAGGACATATAGAGAGTTCAGGAGATTGACAGCAGAGGGGGAAAAAAAGAGATCTTGTGCCTAGCGGTCCTGGTGGAGATGGCCTGAAATCTCTAACCTGATGGGAGGCGACTGAAGAAGTGGTGCCCTGGGTGAGAGGGGTCGTTGGTGATCCCCATGCCCTGGAGCGCAGTTTGGAGTTGTAGAGGAGCTGTAAGAGGAGGAGGGGTTCCTGATGATCCTCCCCACTGATCTGATGACCCTCTGTAGTTTGTATCGGTTTATGTTTACATAGTAGAAATCCATGCTAACCTGCAATAAATATTTTGCTATTAGTATGTGCCCATTTTCCTACGCTGTTGTTACTGATGGAGAACTGCTTTTTCTACCTACCAACACCCACCACATCTACTCACTCTATACATTGGGGTGGATGCTACACCCTCCCAACTCCCACCCTCATGTGCCCACTCTATGCATTGGTATAGAGCAAACATGTCAAACTCCGGCCCGTGGGCCAAATCTGGCCCTCAGAGCCATTAAATTTGGCCCTCAAGTGGTTTCCCCACTTTGCATTATGTTTGGCCCACTCTAGACCACTAGAGAAGCTATACTGGAGGTGAAGCCCTAGATCACCAGGGAAGCCATATGAGGGAGGGAGGGGGGAAGCACTAAACACTAGGGAACTGTATAGGGGAGTGTGGGGACAACTAGACACCAGAGAATTGTAGAGGGGAGGGAGGAGGGCCATTAGTTAGAGGGCACAAGCTGCACTTTAACATCATGAACATGTTCACAAGATGGTAAAGCATTAGGAGGAGCTGCTCTAACCCGTCCAATCAACAGGTTGGGAAATGAATGAGGGAGGAGCTTTGCCCAGGCTGTAGGCTCCCCTGCAGAGGGTGTGAAGGGGAGGGGCGCAGAGCCGGTAATGCTTGCAGTGCTAGAAGCTGGACTATCTGAATCTCAGAGCTGGCTGGACAGAATTATACAAAACCGGTCTCCAGCTATATAGCTGTTCGTCTGTGAGTTTGTTTTTTTACATTTTTACACATGCTTTAGAAGGAAAAATTAAATCGTCTAATATTAATTTCTCTGCATAAGGCGCTTTTAATACACATTGCTGGGAAGATTCGGCATCTCCTCCAATAAAAATGACTAATAAGGGCCGTGCGGCCCTCCGCCTCTCCGCACAGAAGTAATTATTACATCTGGTGCAGACCCAGGGGACTATTTCAGCGCCTTTAATTTCTAAATTGCCCGGGTTTAATTTTTAATACAACTTTGAAAACTTCATGAGGATGGCGGGCCTGAAACGCCGCGTAGAAAATTGGACAGATTAATCAGCCTAAGAGATGAGACGACAGCCGCAAACGCCAAAACGAGGAAATGTTTGTTTCATCCATTATTTTCGGGGGAAAAAAATCCACTCTCAATGAACAAGGGTAACGGTATGTTGTGTATTTTTATGTACGCCTTCCACCACACAAAAAGTTTTCAAATCTGACAGCACATTAATAATAATCCGAACATTTATATAGCGCTTTTCTCCTGTCGGACTCAAAGCGCTCAAGAGCTGCAGCCACTGGGACGCGCTCAGGAGGCCACCCTGCAGTGTTAGGAAGTCTTGCCTTGAACTCCTTACTGAATAGGTACTAACCCTAGCCAGGATTCGAACCCTGGTTTGCCATGTCAAAGGCAGTGCCCTTAACCAGTAGGGCTGCTCAAAACCGAAACCGGGAGACATCCGGATAGTTGCTATCTGGATATCTCCCAGTAAACCTGTGCGGGGGGGGGGGTCAATCTAACCTGTCTGACGTCTTCTTCGGTCGTCCCTCGGCTTCTCCCACGATGCGCTCCACGCGCTTCGCGTGATTACAGACACTTCCTCCTTCAACCCGGAAGGAGGAAGTGTTTGTAATCACGTCACCGCCACTTGGAGCGCATCGTGGGAGGAGCCGAGGGACGACCGAAGAAGACGTCAGACAGGTAATATTGATCCCAGCACAGGTTTACTGGAAGATATCCGGATAGCAACTATCTGCATGTCTCCCGGTTTCAGTTTTGAGTAGCCCTATTAACCAGTACTCTATTCATCCACATTAAAAAATAAACATAGGTTGATTATCTTATCAGTTCAGCTCCTGTGAAGAACGGATTAATTTTTATGGTCATTTTCTGTTTCCACTACAATAGAGCGAGAGGAGCTCAGCCTACCTTATACCTGACTGACCTGATAGCAGACTATGCTTTGAGGCAACCTCATTGATCTGTCCCATCGGACTTACAGCCTAAGAGGTCCGTACCCACACGCCATTTCTACAACAATTTTTCAGATGACCGACGTTCTTTTGAGTGACAAGCAGTTGTTTCTGCGATCTCGCAACATGAGAGCACAATTATGTGAACGATGTTTGGTGACACATGGCGATAATGACCTTAACAGTGGATCGTAACTTAAAGATCCCAGACAACTCTGGGAAAAGTACTGCGACTGTTTGACCTCTCGTTCACACCCGTTGTGTGCTGTCGTGTGTTCCTGCGGGCAGGAAGGTGGATCGGGGAACCTCACGGTGACGCCTCTCGCTGAACAAGGTTCCCTGATCCATCTTTCTGCCCGTTGGGTGCCGTCGTGTGTACCCCTGGGCAGGAAGATGAATCGTGGAACCTCATGGCGACGCCTCCCGATGAACGAGGTTCCCCGATCCATCTTCCTGCCCACGGGAACACACGACGGCACCCAACGGGCAGGAAGATGTTTCGGGGAACCTCGTTCATCGGGAGGCGTCGCCGTGAGGTTCCCCGATCCATCTTCCTGTCCACGAGAACACACGACAGCACACAACGAGCAGGAAGATGGATCGGGGAACCTCGTTTATCGGGAGGCGTCGCCCTGAGGTTCCCCGATCCATCTTCCTGCCCGTTGGGTGCCGTTGTGTGTTCCTGCGGGTAGGAAGATGGATCGGGGAAGCTCACAACAATGCCTCCTGATGAACGAGGTTCCCTGATCCATCTTCCTGCCCGTTGGGTGCCGTTATGTGTTCCTGCGGGTAGGAAGATGGATCGGGGAACCTCACGGCGACGCCTCCCAATGAACGAGGTTCCCCGAAACATCTTCCAGCCCGTTGGGTGCCGTCGTGTGTTCCCGTGGGCAGGAAGATGGATCGGGGAACCTCGTTCATTGGGAGGCATTGCTATAAGTTTCCTCAATCCACTGTGTTCAATTTCCTCTTCCGTGTTCGTGCCCCACATTGTTGATGGCATCCCACATGGAGCACAAACTCGGAAGAGGAGTCCAGATGCAGCGGCAGGTGGCATGATAGGTAAAGTATTAATGTAGGGGCACCTTGGTACATGTCCACCAGGGGGGGACAGTGGCCCGGGGGCAGGGAGACGACATCACAAGGCCAAATGCCAAAAAATTCCATGCTGAAATCGGTCGAGAATCGGCCTATTGTTTTTTGGCGGCCAACAGATCTCTCTCCGATCAGAGAGAGATCTGTCTATTGGTCAACCGGCCGCCAAAATTGGTAGATGTATGGGCCACTTTATGCCAGGTACACACGATGCAATTTTCTGACAGATTTACTGTCACATTATTTCCAACATGTTCGATCTGATTTCCAATCAATTTTTCGAATTATTTTTTTATAGAAGTGAACAGTAAATGTATTGAAAAATCGATAGAAAATCAGAATAGACATGTTGGAAATAATCAATGTGACAGTAAATCTTTCAGAAAATTGCATTGCGTGTACCTAGCATTACAGTCCAAGATGTGAGGAAAAACAGGATACAGGAGGAGATCACTGAGATAAAGAATCAGAGCAGAGATATGAGGGTAATGGTGAGACATACAGAGGAGGTGTGGCTTGACGATTAGAAAGACAGGAAGGGGAAGTTGTCTTTACAGCAGGGAGGGGAACAGCACTCCTATATAAGGTACAGCAGGGGGGGGGGGGGGGCATAGCACTCCTATAAAAGGTGTACAGCAGGGAGGGGCAAAGCACTCCTATATAAGGTACAGCAGGGAGGAGCACAGCACTCCTATATTAGGTGTACAGCAGGGAGGGGAACAGCACTCTTATATAAGGTACAGCAGGTGGGGGCGCAGCACTCCTATATAAGGTGTACAGCAGGGAGGGGCAAAGCACTCCTATATAAGGTGTTCAGCAGGGAGGGGCATAGCACTCCGATATAAGGTACAGCAGGGAGGGGCACAGCACTCTTATATAAGGTACAGCAGGGAGGGGCACAGCACTCCTATATAAGTTAAAACAGGGAGGAGCATAGCACTCCTATATAAGGTGTACAGGAGGAAGGGGCTCAGCACTCATATAAGGTACAGCAGGGAGGAGCACAGCACTCCTATATAAGGTACAGCAGGGAGGGGCACAGCACTCCTATATAAGGTACAGCAGGGAGGGGCCTAGCACTCCTATATAAGTTAAAACAGGGAGGAGCATAGCACTCCTATATAAGGTGTACAGGAGGAAGGGGCTCAGCACTCATAAGGTACAGCAGGGAGGAGCACAGCACTCCTATATTAGGTGTACAGCCTGCTGTGGGATGGTGAAATGTTTGTAAACAAAACGGCGGCCATGCTGTCCTGAGATCTCATCTGGAGAGCAATTAAGGACTGATTTAGCAATAAGCAACTCTTATCCTTTAAGCCAAAGTCAAATGTGTTAGACGATAACCTGATTCCAGGCTGCCATGCTAAAGACACCAGACCAGCGAGCTGCAGGAAACTGGTGTTCCATTTACAAGAACAATCATAATAAAAGGGCCTGGTTCTCTTTAATTGGTTAACCCTTATAGCCCTGTGATTACCCCAAACCAGATTAGGATGGAAACAGAGCCTATAATTGAGAACAGTCACATTGTCACATAAAAGGGGACAGTTTCCATGTGCCCTCTATTACTGAGCACTTACACAGCAAAAGCCACACATGGAAACAGAGGAGTCATAATGTCATTAACACAGGAGCAAACAGAGAGCAGGCGCTTCTATTACCGGAGTGATGTCACGGGTTCTGCTGTACACAGAGCCACGGCCGCGGCGCGGGCCATCTGGAGCGTACGCCGCTACGCTTATTTGTTTGAACAGGCAGCCAGGCTTGAACAACATACAAGCGGCCCAGCAAAGATGGAGGCCTGAGAAGTGTGCAGAGTCCTAGGGAAGCTTTATGCGGGTTCTCTGAGGGTCGAGTCTCACGAGAGACTTTATGCTGTCGCACTACAGCAACAGTGAGTTATAGCAGCTACACTGTATAGGATCAGCAGCAACTGCTTAGCATGGTAGTAGCTGTGACTGGCATTGTGGGACATGGTCCTAACACCCAGCACTGTGGGACGGTTTCTGCAGTAAGCTCTTAGGGGTACAAGGGCTACATGACTTTAAACCAGTTTGCTCTCTAACGGTTCTAGTGTGTTATAGCAGCTACACTGTATAGCATCAGCAGCAACTGCTTAGCATGGTAGTAGCTGTGACTGGCCTCATGTGACATGGTCCCAACACCCAGAACCGTAGAACGGCTTTCTGCAGAGTGCTCTTAGGGGTACAAGGGTTGCGTCGCGATAAAGCGGTTTGAGCTCTAACGGTTCTAGTAAGTTGTAGTTCCTAAGAAGCTGGATTGTATAGCATAAGAAGCAGCTGCTTTTAATGGTAGTAGCTTTGACTGCCCTCGTGGGACATGGTCCTTACACCCAGAACTGGGGCACGGTTTTCTGCAATGTGCTCTTAGGGGTACAAGGGCTGTATCATGATAAAGCAGCTTCATCTCTAATGGTTCTAGTGTGTTATAGTTCTAAAGAAGCTGGATTGTATAGCAGAAGAAGCATCAGCTTAGCATGGTCGTAGCTGTGACTGGCTTAATGTGACATGGTCCTAACACCCAGCACCGTGGCACAGTTTTTTGCAGAGTGCTCTTAGCTGTACACAGTGATGAAGTGGTTAGATCTTTAACAGTTCAATTATATAATAGTTCTTCAAAGCTGAATTAGATAGCATGAGTAGCAACTGCTTAGCATGGCCGTAGTTGAAACTGGTCTTGTTTGACATGGCCCTAACACCCAACACTGTGGCACATTTTTTTTGCAGTGTTCTTAGTTGTACACGGGCTGCACAGTGATGAAATGGTTAGATCTCTAACAGTTATAGTGTGTTATAGTTCTTACAAGCTGCTTTGGATAGCATCAGTAGCAACTGCTTAACATGGCAGTAGTTGAGACTGGCCCAGTGTGACATGGCCCTAACACCCAGCACTGTGGCACAGTTTTCTGCAGTATGCTCATAGTTCTTAGCTGTACACAGGCTGTATGGTGATGGAGTGTTAGATCTCTAACAGCTCTAGTGTATTACAGTTCTTAGAAGCTGCATTGGATAGCATCATCAGCAATTGTTTAGCATGGCAGTAGCTGAGACTGGCCTTGTGTGACATGGTCCTAACACTGAGCACCGTGGCATGTGTTTTTACAGTGTGCCCTTAGACGTACATATGCTGTATAGTGATGAAGCTGTAAGATTTCTAATAGTGGAACTTCTAGGCCAGCGCTGCCCAAACTTTTTTAAACAATGGTGAATCTGTGGGGTAGAAGGAGCTCATGATGGCTGGGGAAGTCTGAGTCTGTTGACCAGCCCTTGGCCCAAACCTATAACAAACTGGAAGCTGTATTTAAGGAACAGACGGACTGAAAAACCTAATCTACCGACTTAGTAGAACCATTCTCACACAATATTCAGGCGGGATGTTAAATAAGGCAATCTGTGTCCTCCTCACTGCCTTACACTTAATGAATAAGTCATATTGTGAGTTCTTATGAGATACAGTTATTGACATGAATGATTCAGTGTTTGTGAGCTCCTCTGAGAAACAGTTATTGACATAAATGAGTCAGTGATTTCTATAAAAATTGGCAAAGCTTTTCAATGCTATATAAATGTATCATGATAATAATAACATGTACAGAGGCAACAGACATGTACAACTTGTACCCACAACTATACCCAAAGGACCTAATTTGGCTTCAGTCACATTATAACAGTCTGTTGGGGACTGAGGGGCGGATGCAATGCAATATGCCATCCAGTGGACAGGGTGTGAGCTGCGTCTCAAGTAATCACTGGGAAATTACCAGAACTGTCACGGCACCTTTTTCCATCTCTAGATCCTACTCTAACCATATACAGAGCCTACTATATCAAAGCACCTCTGTATCCCCCTTTATAGAGACTACTCTATCACATCAACCATGTATCTGTCCACAGAACCTACTCTATCACAGCACCACTGTTTCCATCTACAGATTCTACTCTATCATAGCACCTCTGTATCCATCTACAGAGTCTACTCTATCACAGCACCTCTGTATCCATCTACAGAGCCTACTTTATCATAGCACCTCTGTACCCCTGTATAGAGCCTACTCTATCGGAGCACCTCTGTATCCTTCTACAGAGTCTACACTCTATCACATCACCCATGTATCTGTCTACAGAGCTTACTCTATGCCAGCACCGCTGTATCTATATACAGAGCCTACTCTACTCTTTCACAGCACCTCTGTATCCATATAGAGCCTACTTTATCATAGCATCTCTGTATCCATCTACAGAGTCTACTCTACCATAGCACCTCTGGATCCCTTTATAGAGCCTACTCTATCACAGTACCTCTGTATCCATATACAGAGCCTACTCTACCATAGCACCTCTGTATCCCTCTATATAGAGCCTACTCTATCAGAGCACCTCTGTATCCATATACAGAGCCTACTCTACCACAGCACCTCTGTATCCCTCTATATAGAGCCTACTCTATCAGAGCACCTCTGTATCCATATACAGAGCCTACTCTACCATAGCACCTCTGTATCCCTCTATATATAGAGCCTACTCTATCAGAGCACCTCTGCATCCATATACAGAGCCTACTCTACCATAGCACCTCTGTTTCCCTCATTAGAGCCTACTCTAATACAGCACCTTTGTATTCCTCTATAGAGCCTACTCTATCACAGCACCTCTGTTTCCATCTGCAGAGCCTACTCTATCACAGCACCACTGTATCTACAGAGCCTACTCCATCACTGTATCATAACAAACACACACACCACACTGTATACACGCACCACAGTGCATATACACACACACACACACACACACACACACACACTATACACACACACACACACACTGTACACATACACACTGTCCCCCTCCAGAAGACATGGAGTTAATGTCAGGATGGCGGGACAGAAAGCATATGTTGCGGTGCGGTCAGGCGGAAGAGGCTGCAGCTCTGTAGGCAGGCAGATGGACATGGAGTATCTGTGGGGGCCGCTAATGTTTAACAAGGTGACAATGTTTTCCTACATCAGTACACAGATAAGAGCTGACCAAACTGGATCCAACTAACACTCCTCTAAGAAAGTCGCAAAAGGGAAACCAAAACAAACGCTTTCCTCTTCCTTATGGTGCCCTTTAACGATACAATCTCAATTGCACAATTTTACCGCTCCTACGTAATAAGAGGGGCAAAACATCTGCCCTTCTACTACATATTTTTTTGGTAAGATTGTACAATCAAGATTGTATCATCGATGGGCACCTTTAGGGCGATGTGAACTACTGCCTGAATTGTTTCTTAAATAAAAGGCAGATTTATTTTATAAAGTTGAAGAATCGGATGAATATTGTACAGGACTCTGTGCTGCAGTTAAAGAGAGCAGCTATATTCGTGGGCAAATCTGAGTAGCCATCTATCTAAAGGTGGCCACACACGATACAATAAATTGATCCGGTTTTACGGAAATTCGATAAATATGATCGGATCGCCTGAAAAAAATTGAAAGCTTTTTTTTCATTCTACTGAAAAATCCGATTGGATTTCCTGTTTTTTTTTTTAATCGATCCAGAATGCTGGAAAATGTTCTTCAATTTTTCTAACGATTGTATGGTGTGTGTTAGATTGACAATTTATTAATATACACACCCATGCAATTTTCTCATAGTTTCCAATCATTTTTATCATAATTGGGGAAACATTGCACATACGTGTGTGGTACATTGCTCAGATTTTTGAAATGTTACAATCAGTCAGAAAAATTGATTGCAATTCTTGAATTGAACAGATATTTAAAAAATTGTATGGTGTGTGGCCACCTTTACCCTCAGCCCGATGTGATTTCTCTCGGCCGATGCGGCGGAGGGCTCTGGAGGTGTCGCAACGTACACACAGCGCACATGAGAAGCCACTGATACAGGTACTGGGATCTGTGAAAAGTAGCAGTAATTGGGCCTCCCGGCTGCGTTACTAGCAACCGACTGGACTGCAGAGCTGATAGTCTATTTTGTAGACAATCCGCTACAATAACAGTTGTTTTGGCATGGGGGGAGAGGGGGGAAGAGGTATTAGGTACGGTGGATTAGGTTTAGGCATCATGGGAAACCACAGTTTTTCACTTAAAGGGAACCTAAATTGGAATTCAGTTCTGGGCAGCACATTACAGGAAAGATATTGCAGTTTTAGAGCAGGTGCAGAGACGAGCAACAAAATTGATGCGTGGGATGGAAGGTCTCACTTATCAAGAAAGGTTAGATAAACTGGGTTTATTTAGTCTAGAGAAAAGACGCCTTAGAGGGGATCTAATTAACATGTATAAATACATCAGAGGGCAATATAATAGCTTGGCGGATGAGCTTTTTGTCCCTAGGCCTTCTCAAAGGACTAGAGGACATGAGCTGCGCATGGAGGAAAAACGTTTTAGCCATTTATTTAGGAAAGGGTTCTTTACAGTAAGAGTGTTTAAGATGTGGAATGCATTGCCACAGGAAGTAGTTATGGCAAACTCTATACCTGCATTTAGAGGGGGCTTAGATGCTTTCCTTGGGTTGAAAGACATCCATGGCTACAATTACTAGGTAATGCCCAGTGATGTTGATCCAGGGATTTTATCTGATTGCCATCTGGAGTCGGGAAAGAATTTTTCCCTTTTGGGGTTAACTGGACCATGCCTTGTAAGGGTTTTTTCGCCTTCCTTTGGATCAACAGGGATATGTGAGGGAGCAGGCTGGTGTTGTACTTTGTTCTCTGGTTGAACTCGATGGACGTATGTCTTTTTTCAACCATAATAACTATGTAACTACACTGAGAGGGATACCAGTTGCCTGGCAGTCCTGCTGATCTTTGGCTGCAGTAGTGACTGAATCACACACCTGAAACAAGCATGCAGCTAATCCAGTCTGACTTCAGTCAGAGAACCTGATCTGCATGCTTGTTCAGGGGCTGTGGCTGAAAGTATTAGAGACAGAGGATCAGCAGGAGAGTCAGGCAACTGGTATTATTTTAAGAGGAAAAATCCACATCCTTGTCAGTTTAGGTTCCCTTTAAAGAGGAACTTTAGTGAAAAGAGGAAAACAAAACAAACAAACAAAAAATAGATTCCAATTTTGAGAAGTAAAAAAATTGTAGAGAGATCAAGAAATGATTGATAATCGCCATGTAATTAGTTCATATTGTTTGATCCACAATCAGCGAGCAGGTCCTCATCTTTACTACTGGCAGGCATAAAAAAAAATAGACAGCGCCAACTGCCGTTATCTATAACCACACCACCTAATAATGTGATCATTATTATTGATTTTTAAAGCAACAACTTATTCCACAGTTAGCACCATGGTCATGACATCACACTGTGGGAGGGGTTTCACCACAATATCAGCCATATGGAGCCCCTGATGATCTATTTGAAAAACGTTAAAAGATTTCTCGTAGGGAAGGAGGTATCAGCTGCAGGTGAAGTTCAATCTTTGGTTACAGTTCCTCCTTAAAGCTAAATGATCACAAATACTGTTCTGTTTAAATCACCCCAAACTCCACTTGGCAAATTTTGGGGCTCCTTTCGTGTAGAGGCAGAGCTTTGGGCTGTAGCTCTGCCTCTACTCGCGTCACTCTACGCGGATCTCCGCCTCCTCCCGCCCCTCGCAGTCTTCTTTCACTGAGAGGGGCGGGGAGAGGCAGCGATCAGCACAGATTGATGCAACTGGGGGCAGAGCTACAGCCCAAAGCTCTGCCTCCCCCGGGCAGCAAAATCCACGACCTGGAAAGTCGTTGATATTTGCCCCGGGAGTTTGGGGTGATTAATTGAGGGTTCAGCCGCGGGGATGCAGAGTTTCAGGTAGGGCATTAATGCTAAAGAGGTGTTTAAAGTAAAAACTGTTTTTATTTGGAGGCTTCAGAGTCTCTTTAAAGAGAAACTCCGACCAAGAATTGAACTTTATCCCAATCAGCTGATATCCCTTTTTACATGAGAAATATATTCCTTTTCACAAACAGACCACCAGGGGGCGCTGTATGACTGATATTGTGGTGAAACCCCTCCCACAAGAAACTCTGAGGACCGTGGTACTCCTGGCAGTTTCCTGTCTGTGAACCCTGTTGCATTGTGGGAAATAGCTGTTTACAGCTGTTTCCAACTGCCAAAAAAAAAGCATGCAGCAGCTACATCACCTGCCAACAGTAAAAATGTCACCATGTGATAAATGTCAGGGTGTAAATCAGGGATTTAAAAGATGAGACAATGGGCAAACACTGACTAAATCATTTATACATAATTATTGTAAAATGAAGCACTTTTTTTTATTACATTATTTTAGTTTCTCTTTAAGCAGGTAAAATTACATTTCGATCGATAAAACAAATGGTTTGTGGTCAATTAGCACCATCTGATGTGATCGATCAGAAGGCCGACCGTTCACTAGGTTACATAAGATTCAGACATCAGACAGCTCTTGCAGTGCATGTTGGGTAGGAAGCGGTGGTGAGGTGAGGATCAGGTCCTCGTCAGAAATGGAAAAGCGATTTAGTGTGATGGGACAGAGAGCAGGTGCTGCATTCATGTGTCAGTCAGCGGCGAGCACACAGCGGATGAGAGGAACACCGCGTCTGTTCTGCACATTATATCCATTTCCGAGAAGGCTTTGTGTCTGTTCTGCACAATTCAGCACCGCTGCTAAGCCTATAACCCTCCTGTGCCAAAAGGCACTATTCACAGGAAAACATTAACGGGAACCCGAGGTGAGAATAACTGAGGAGGTAAACAATTGTACTTATCCTTCTACTCCTAAAAATTACATTTGTTAGAGATATTCCATGGTTTAATTTTAAATTTAATCATTTACAAAGTAGAATGAATGTTTTGTTGGCTGCTCAGTGGCAGCCTTTTAAGTGTCCCTAAATGGAAATACATGAGCTATTGACCTTTTTCTATCTCCCCTCCTGCTCTCGGAAGTTGTATTCTGCCAGGAAAACTTGTATGGCTGCAATTTGCTTATCAGTGATATTTACTATATTCCCAACAAGGTACTGGCAAGACAGAAGCTGTCACTTGCATGCCTGAAAATTAACTCTTTCAGGCAGCAAAATAAAATATGTAAAACAGCCTGGTTATTAATATGTTTTGTACTGCACAGACACGTGTTGCCTCCCCATCTGTAGTGAAAATAAAGCAATGAATACAATTGCTTTTTTTTCTTCACAATGTTCATTAATAGATTATTTAGTCAGTGTTTTCCCATTGTAAAATCTTTCCTCTCCCTGATTTATTTAAAATTTATCATAGGTGTGGACATCCTTAGTATTGCCAGGTATTTAACCTCATCCTCCCAGTGATGTCACAGCCTAGGCTGTTACATATGCGGCATCCACCTCCCAGAGCATTCAGGGAGACTAGACATTATTTTCACTGGCTTCGGAACACATTAAAGTGAACCTCCAGACTAAAAAATCTACTCAGCAGCACTGAAAAAGCTTGGTGTTTGTTTTAACAGTTTCACAGCATCAGAACTTTGTTTCTCTTATACAAGCCTCATTTTTAGCTGCACAGAAGAAAATTGCCCGGGCATTTCCCCCCTGATGCTGTGCAAAGCATGATGGGATTTCTGATATTGTTGTTCTCGTTCTGCTGTTTTGGTGCATTTTTTTTTTGAATTTGACATTTGAAGCCTAGCGCACGCAGCTGGGAGGGGTGATCAGGACACAGGACAGTTGGAACTGTGTCTCCTGCTCCCTGTCACTTCCTTTCAGCCAAAAAGATGGCTTCCCCCATGACAAAGATGGCAGCCTCCATGAAACCACAAACATTTGCCTGTACTTTTAAAACAGTGTGGGTAAGAGATTATATTACCTATCTATTCTAATTAACATAACTAATGTAACATAATGACAGTATGTTTGTTTAGGCTGAAGTTCCCCTTTAAGCAAACATTCTGCAGAGCTGCAACTGACAGGTCTAAAGATGTCACCATGAGATAAATTTCAGAATGTAAATCAGGGTGAGGAAAGGTTTTACAAGGGGCAAACACCGACTAAATCATTTATAAAAGAATATTGTAAAAAGTAAGCAATTTTATTTATAAAGTTATTTTCACTACAGGTCCTATTTAAAGTAAGACGATGATCAAGCGGTGTGAGAGATCTCCTCGGGAATCACTATTTCCCCTTCCATCAGTCAGGGTGAGCAGGATACAAGAGGAAGGAAATCCTGTTTTATTGCGGCTGTGGACTGCACATTGCTATTTAATTGCCTTTTTATCATTTTTTATCTGGGCTCGTGCTCAGAGGTCAAGATGCAGAACACACAATGCAATCCATCTACACTGCAGGCCGCGGATAAGACTCCGGTACGGACGCTATATCGCCGTGTGTGGCACCCTGGGAGACCTGTCTGCAAACAGCCAATCAGCTGAGACTGTGCTGTACCTGTAGCAATCTCACGGCTAATGCAATGAATAGTGGATGCTCCTCCCCCATCTGCAAACAGCAAATCAGCTGCCAGCGGAGACTGTGTTGTATCTGCAGCAATCTCACGGCTAATGCAATGAATAGTGGATGTCCCCCCCCCCCCCTTCATCCTCAACCCGATTGAGATGCTGTGGCATCACCTCCAGAAAGCGATTTACATCAGATATCCCAAGAATATTGCTGAACTGAAACAGTTCTGTAAAGAGGAATGGTCAAGAATTACCGCTGACCATTGTGCATGTCTGATCTGCAACTACAGGAAACGTTTGGTTGAAGTTATTGCTGCCAAAGAAGGTTCAACCAGTTAGTAAATCCAAGGGTTCGCATGCCTTTTCCACCTGCACTGTGAATGTTTACATGGTGTGTTCAATAAAAATATGGAAACATTTCATTATTTGTGTGGTATCAGTTTAACCCTCCTTGGCGGTATGGACGAGCTCAACTAGTCCATGACCGCTGGAGGGCGCAGCTCAGGCCGCTGGGCCGATTTTGAATTATTTTTTTTTTAAAAACGCAGCAAGCACTTTGCTTGCTGCGTGTTGGTCCCGATCACCGCCGCTACCCGCCGCATAATGACCCCCCCCCCCCCTGCCAAGATCCCTGCGCAGCCTGGCCAATCAGTGTCAGGCAGCGCTGAGGGGTGGATCGGGACTCCATCTGACGTCACGACGTTGATGACGTCATCACAATAGTCATGGCGACAGGGAAAGTCCTCAAGGAAATCCCGTTCAGAACGGGATTTCCTTAGGAGGGTACGCGCCGGCGGCGATCGAAGGTACGCGCCGGACGCCACAGGGAGGGGGGCATCATGTAGCCTGCGCTAGGCTAGCTACTTGATTCTTAAAAAAAACTACTGCGCCGCCACCTTGCCGCAGTTAATAGAATGCCAGTGTGGTTAAAGAAAACCTGAACTGAAATTTAAAAGTCAAAATAAGCATACACAAGTCATACTTACCTTCCATGTAGTCTACTCCTCAGTGTCTTTCTCCTATCCCGCGTCCTGTTTGTTCACTGTGATCATGGGAATTTTCCGTCCTCCATTTTGAAAATGGCCATTACCCATAACAGCTTTCTGGTCAGCACACAGTTAAACTGTAACATCGCCCAGTTGAGCCATAGGGAAATATGGACATTACCGGCCACATCAGTTGTCCACTCAGCTATAACTGACAGCAACTGATATTTTATTGACAGCAACTGATATATTTCAGATCTGACAAAATATTGTCAGAACTGGTAGGGATTATTATCAGAAGAAAATGGTGAGCTTCTGAGAGGAACTGATGGCAAGGTAACTATGTAATGTTCATTTGAAGTTACCTCATGTGTTTATTTTAAATATTTTTTCCTCAGTACAGGTTCTCTTTAAGCAGACTGCGATTGTCTATTGTTGTGACTTAGATATAGATCACATCATATTTCTGACCAATTTGTGCAGAAATCCATATTATTCCAAAGGGTTCACATACTTTTTATTGCTACTGTAAGTGGGGAGTGATTATGTGGAGTTAGCTAAGCAGGCTTGATTGAGAGACAGCATTAAGAATAACATATCTACAGTATACTTGAGAAACAGGAAACAAAAACCGAGAGCCGTATCTAGTGCAGTATGTTACGCCACTATGGAAAAAAGTAATTTGAATGAGAATATACTCACAAGTGTGGGTCACCACGCAGGCGACCACTGTAATGACAGGTGGGGAGAATTATCTACCTGACCCCACTCAGGCATAAAAAGTCGCTCTCTATAGCAAGAAGATGGGGATACACCCCTCCACCTGGGGTGGACAAGGAATGCAGAGTAAAAAATAGAGGCGCCAAAATAGGATAAAATAAATTAGAAACCGTTTAAAATGAGGGGGTGGGTGGAACCACTACCCTCAAAAATGACCAGGCTAAATGCAAGCCGCAATAACAAACAGATATTTATTGGTCTCCAGAAATAATGCAACGCGTTTCACGGGCACACATCCCGCTTCATCAGGCAATCTGAGGTAGGAGAACACAGTTGTGGGTCAATTATGAGCTTGAGCGCCTCTGTTTTTTTTACTCTGCATATCTACAGTATATTCTTTTGCTCTCCTGTTTCAGGACATGACAGTGGACTCACTTGCATGGATCCAGTACAGGGTCATTTCCCCAGTACCGCCGTCCCCTCACCTCCCGAGGTCTCTGCAGGGCTGCTGGAAATGTCGGCGAGACGTAAATGTTTGCTTTTACGATGCTGAAGCTGTATTTAGCCTTCTGGCTATATCGTAAAACTAACCGAGCGCTGCCTGGTTTCTAAAACAGGAATAGGTGGACAAATACACTTATAGTTTCCACGTTTCTTTTATGGTTTCATGGCCGCCATTTACAGCTGCGCCTGGCCGCAGTGCCACCCTCCTTAGCAGCAAAATAGATGACTTAATAAATGCTTGTTCCGGCCTGTGACTGGAATAGAAGTCATATTTATTTCATGTTTGCTTGCTGTGAAAAATGACTAAAACAGAAGTTCAAAATTCTACAAAGTAAACATTTGCTTATCCTCAATACTATTTAACTATATGTATATATACACGTACGTGTGTGTGTGCATATATATATATATATATATATATATATATATATATATATATATATATATATAGCTACACTATAAAATGTTTGATAAGAACCGATAGTTGTATTGAAAATTTTTGATCGAGAAAGGTGATCAAATTTCGTGGTTCAATCAGCTGTGGTGGAAAATGTTGTTAATTTTTTACAGAAAATGTTAATATTATGGGACAGATGGTCAGTTTCTTTTCACTTACATAATTTACAGACCCAAGCAATTTGTTTTTCGATCATTTATTTCATAATTGGGGAAAGATTGTACACAGATGTGCAGTTCATATGGTTCAAACGTTATAATGAATCGAAAAAAATCATTTATAATTCTCGAATCGTGAAAAATAAATAACAATTATATGTTATGTGGCCACCTTTACCAAGACTTCTCTGCAATCAGCCAGAGAGCCTTTCTTCCCTTCTACAAAATATTGCTCACACAGCTCCAGCTTACTACATGCAAAGAGGGATACAACTCTGACATACCATTCAATAAAAATGTCCTATTTTTTATTACCCATACAGTTACTGTATTTGCTTTTGTGCACACGTAATAATGTCAGTCTACAAGTTACAAATTCCCAAAGTACAGTTTATCTGCTCTGAAAGCTGCCATTGTATTTTATTGCATTGCTGCTGTATTTATATATTAAAATCTATCTAGTGATCACTTCTCAGTTGCACACATAACAGAAACGAAGAGAGCTCAGTTTCTTCTCTAATGTTTACTAAATGTATCTGACAAAGGAATGTAAACAAAAGTTAATGTTATCACCTCTTTGGATGATGCAGCCAGAAGCTGCCCACTGAAGCAAGAAGCTTCCCACTGACTTGCATAAAATTGTTTTTTTGTTTTTTTGTAACAATATTTACAATATTCATTTACAGATTAGTCAGTGTTTGCCCACTGTAAAATCTTTCCAATCCCTGATTTACTTTCTGACATTTATCATTGGTGGCAACAACTTTAGTGGATGACAGGTGGCTGGATGGTTAAATGGTTAAGGGCTCTGCCTCTAACACAGGAGACCAGGGTTCGTATCTCAGCTCTTCCTAATCAGTAACCTATTCAGTAAGGAGACCTTGGGCAAGTCTCTCTAACACTGCTACTGCCTATAGAGCGCGTCCTAGTGGCTGCAGCTCTGGCGATTTGAGTCCGCCAGGAAAAAATCGCAATATAAATGTTCTGTGTTTGTTTGTTTGCCTCTGTGAACTATCTGCATACTCAACAGCCTAGGCTATGACTCAGTGGGTGGGCGGGGCTACATACCAATATACAGCTCTAGGAAGTGTTTCTGATGCCGAAACCCGGCTATTTAAAGTAAAAGTGGGTACCTTGAACAATTTACTGCATTCTGCTATATATAGTTTACAAAAAAAAATAAAAAATACAGAAGTTTAATATTGATATTAAATTACTGTAGAGTATAATATCACAAAGGCTGGACACGCCTCATATTATTTTTTCAAAAGAGCATTAATTGCTAATTAAATACAAAATCAATTAAATCTATTTTTAATACACAGCAAGTAATTAAAATCATATTTTATATTTTTTTCCATAAAGAAGATTTCTGAAGGATAAAAAAAAAGAAAAAAAACAGAATAAAAAACAAAGCAAAGTGTTTTCGCCGGCTAGAATGAAGCAGCGCTGCAATGCACAGCCTGGTCCAGTCCTGGGCTCCCCTCTCCTTCCTTATATTCCTCACTCACAGTGGGGTATTCCAAACATACAGCAGGCCATTCCCCCCCCCCCCCTGTATATACGTGTGACTCAGGAGCGCACAGCTGCCATTACGGCACGAGGTGTACGGCTATTATAAAGATGTACATTAAGGCTAAATAGCTGGTGTGGACTCGCTGCACTGTGTGTGTAATTAGCAGTATATTCATTTGGAGCCAGGCCAGGAGATCACTAGCGATGTTCTCTCAGCCAACGTACAGGCGTTTAAAGGCGCTGCACTATACAGCACAAGGGTCAGACACCGTATATACAGTATAGAGCTCTGTGATTATTCATAGTCAGCAATAAACAAAAAACATTGCATATTATGCATATAACCACCTGCAGGGGGTAGGGAACGCATTCCAGCTTGTGTAGGGCACGGTTTTAGGTAACGTGTATAATGTATAGATGTGAATAAAATTGCCTTATTTAACTACTTAAAGACCGCTCCACGGCTGCCTAACTCCAATTGGCGTGCAGTCCAGGGGGCGTGTTTTGCAGGAGATTGCGCGCGCCCGCGCCTCCCTGCTTGGATGAGGAGCTCGGCTCCGTCATCAGATCCCAGCGGCGATCTAGGAGACTGTCTATTTACATTGTACAGCGCTGCGATCTACGGGAGCGCTGTACTGGGAACAGCCGTGTAACACAGCTGTCTCCCTGGCCTATGACAGCCGATGCCTGTGTCTATAGCAGCCGATCGCTGTGATTAGCTGGCGGCAGGAGGGAAATAAAAATAATAAAAAGGCTAAATTTATTGAACAAATATATATATATATATATATATATATATATATATATATATATACATAACACATTAAACAAACATCCTAGCAGTGATCACAGCCCACCAACAGAGAGCTCTGTTGGTGGGCAGAAAGGGGGGGGGAATCGCTTGTGCGCTGAGTTGTACAGCTAAATTATAAAAAATAGCCTGGTCTCTAGGGGGGTGTAAGCCTACGGTCCTCGAGTGGTTAAAGAGAACCCGAGGTGTTTTTTACTAAAGCTAATAGGACGCAGAGGCATGTCCTGTGCACAATGACTTGCCTATGTGTCCTTCCAGTGCGCTGCTAGTCCCCCCTGAAAATAGTGTCAGGCTAACGACAATCTGCTTGTCGCCAGCCTGCTATTTACCTGGCATTTGTCAATCTGTGTGCTCCTCCACCTCCCCACACATTGTCTCCTCCGCCTCCTCTGTCGCATTGATCCCGCCTCCTCCCGCATTGTCTCCTCCGCCTTCTCCCGCATTGTCTCCTCCGCCTCCTCCCGCATTGTCTCCCCTGCCTCCCCCCGCATTGTCTCCTCCGCCTCCTCCCGCATTGTCTCCTCCGCCTCCTCCCGCATTGTCTCCTCTGCCTCCCCCCGCATTGTCTCCTCCGCCTCCTCCCGCATTGTCTCCTCCGCCTCCTCCCGCATTGTCTCCTCCGCCTCCTCCCGCATTGTCTCCCCTGCCTCCCCCCGCATTGTCTCCTCCGCCTCCTCCCGCATTGTCTCCTCCGCCTCCTCCCGCATTGTCTCCTCTGCCTCCTCCCGCATTGTCTACCCCACCTCCTCCATCGCATTGATCCCCGCCTCTTTCAGCTTCCTCCAATCGGAAGCTAAGCTGCTACCCAGGAAGTACTTTTGGTAATTCTTAAAGAAATTGCAATGGCTGTAGCGCAGTCTTCCTCAACCTTTTAAACCTGGAGGAACTCTGCAAATAAATTTTGGATCACAAGGAACCCCTGCAAATATTTATTTCACTGCCCTCTATTAGAGTTCCCTTTATTATCCTTATTCTAGTGCATTTATTGATGTGCTCATTATTATTCTGACCCCCAATTTAGTGCTTCTCTTTATAGTATCCCCTATTGTAATGTGCTCTATCATACTTCCTCCAGGATGGGGGGAAATGCCAAGAAACCCCTGCAGAGTACTCAAGGAACC